>NC_055987.1:138221008-138521008 GCF_018446385.1 Zingiber officinale
CTTGGTGGCCGAAACCTAGAAGGAAGAAGAAGGTGCTTGGTGGTTCTCATCTCGGAAGATCGTTGCCCACACAACGTCCGAGGTTAGAAGAGGAATACGGTAGAAGATCAAGAGGTTATTTGCTTACAAAGAAAGGTATAACTAGTAATTTTAATTCCGCATCATACTAGTTATTTTCTTTGTAAGAATTCTAAATACAAGACGCAATTAGATTTAGCTTATCGAATTTATTTTTCGAGTTTGTGTTTTCTTCTTTTTCGAATTTGTGATTCGATTGTTCTTATTGGTTAACCTAGAGTTATTTAAGAAAATGAAATATTAGCTTTCCTTAAAAGGTTTTGTCTAGGTGGTGGTGGTTGCTCCCATATCCAAGAAGGCCATGTGTCTCGCCATGCAGTCCTGGAAGCCAATTTTAGAAATTAATATTTAATGGAATTAATAACATAGATGGATTTGAATCAATAGTATTAAGTTCCGCTTGCGATTCAAATCTAAACCATTAAGAACAGATAAGTTAAATTTAGAATCAATGATGTTAAGTTCCGTCTGTGATTCCTAATTTAACTTCTAAAAAACACAATAGGTTATTTAAGGAAAGGTTCGACACTTGTACAAAATTTTTGTACAGTGGAACCGGTACGATTTTCCTAGGACTAACCAACACGACCACCCTTGCTTGGTTCCCAAGCAAGGGGCCGACCAATCAAGCCAATCAATCCATGTTTGGTGATTGAATCAATCAAGAGGAAAGAAAAGGAAAAATAAAAAGGGAAAAGGAAAAACAAGAGGAAGATTTTAATTTTTGTTAAAAGACTTCTCTTATTTGCCTTGGGTAAGTAATATAAAAGAAGGGGAGGGGAGGCCTCATGAGATAACAATTCTTATTCTCTTGTTGGTGCTCCTCTTGTGGCCGACCCTCTCCCCTCTTCTTTTCCCCTTGCTCTCTTTTCCTTGGTGGTGGTGGTGGCCGGATTTTAGAGAAGGGGGAAGAAGGCTTTGGGTGGTGTTCATCTTGGAGGATCGCCGCTCAGACGACGTCCAAGGCGAGGCGAGGAATACGACAAAAGATCTCGAGGTCATTAGCATACAAAGAGAAGGTAGAACTATTAATTTTCTTCCGCATCATGCTAGTTATTTTTCTTAGTATGAATTCCAAACACAAGAGGCATTAGATTCTAGTTTTTCGAATTTGTTATTCGAGTTTATGTTTTTTATTTTTCGAATTTGTGATTTGATTGTTCCTTTTGGTTAAACCTAGAGTTTTATAAGGAAATTAAATATTAGCTTTCCTTAAAAGGCTTTGTCTAGGAAGTGGTGGTTGCTCCCATATCCAAGAAGGCCTAGTGCCTCGCCATGTTTAACCTGGAAGCCAATTTTGGAAATTAATATTTAATTGAATTTATAACGTAGGTGGATTTGGATCAATAGTGTTAAGTTCCGCTTGCAATCCAAGTCTAAACTATTAATAACAGATAAGTTAAATTTGGAATCAATAATGTTAAGTTCTGTTTGCGATTCTTAATTTAACTTCTAAAGAACACAATAGGTTATTTAGGAAAGGTTCGACACTTGTACAAAATTTTTGTACAGTGGAACCGGTACGATGTTCCTAGGACTAACCAACACAAACAAGAAGAAGAAACATATCCAAGATGAGAATGCTACAAATAAAAATCAGAAGAAGTAGAGCTTAACCGAATGGATGACAAATCAACAATAGAAGATGCAATATCTGGAACATTCAGCTCTTCTAATACATATAGTCCCCTGTCTACGACCTATCCTAATCAGCTTCTGGGATCGCGGATCTTGCACATAACAAGAAAATGAAGTAAAAGAAATTGAGCTATCAGAATCACATAATTGACCAACTGAGACAAAATTTAAAATAAGATTAGGAATATGATATACGTTAGGTAGAGATACATTAGACGTACAGATAGAGTCAACACCAGCTAATGATATGGGAGAACCATCATATGACCAACACAGAAGGTGATGAATTTATAAATATAAAAGAATTGACATTAGGCGACATATGATACGACGCTTCAGAATCAAGGATCCAGATAGAGGAATGTATACCTGAGGTACCACTAAAGAACAAACTTATGTGAGAAGAGGTAGATATGACGTATGGCTGAAATGTAAGAAACTTCTGAAACTGTACAGTAAGAGCAGCGATTATGACATTGGATGATTGAGTCACTCTAGAGGCTGTAAGAGAAATTGCTGCTACCATGTTGGGTGCTCGAGGTTTAAGGAATCGTTGTTGTGGTTGACTATCGAATTTCCATAGAAATGACAAAATCAATAGTCACATTTTTTTTTGTCGTCAAGTGGACTTAAAGAACTTAAAATCTGATCTCCACCGTTCAAAATGTACCCCTGGATGTGAGGAACATTCTCTCAAAGTTTCAAGATGATCCAATGGGTGAAACTCAAGAAAATACAATTCTTCTATAGTCGCCTAAAATAATTCTGAAAATGAAATTATTCCAAGGTTTACCAAGAGAGGAGGTGAGGAGATGGATTAGCTCTGATACCATATGAATAAAATAAAGAATGCAAATAAAGTATAAAAAATAATACAAAGCGAAGGAGAGAGAGGTAGTCGTAAAAGAAGGTTAGCAAATTATATTTACAAGAAACTTAGGTTTATAAAAGAAAAGAAATATAAAAATAGATAATAAAATAATAGTAAAAGATTAATATATCTCTATGTAATAATGATTTATCATATACGAACAGTAAAATAGTAATTTTTTTTTTTAAAAAAATAAGTAAGAGGATTAGACCATTGGTTGAATATAATTAATGATTTCTCTTGTCTAGGAATAAAATAGAATTAGCATAAAAAAAAACATTGTTCAACAAGTAACACAAAGAAGCCTTCACCAAAAAAATAAACTCATATTTTTCTATTGAAATCATCAATAAATAAAGACCACCAAGTAATAATTTTTATCAAGAGATTCAAACGTGATAGGACTACAAATATCAACATGAACAAGTTAGAATTATTTGGTTGCTGTCAAAATGAATTGCTTTAGAAATCTCTTTATTAGATGCTTGCTTAATAAACATATTTCACATAATTGATGGGCCGACTATACACCCCACACCTTGTCCCCATCTTTAAACAATGCCCCAATTTCATACAGATTAAAAGTGCACCTACCAACATTAAGGTTTCTCATTACTATTATATATAGAAAATTTGAATAGTTCAATTAAAAAAAAATATCGACTCAATATAATTCGACATAATTAGCCAGAGTAAAGAATTTCTCCTTAGTAAAAAAAAATATGTATAAAACTCAACCTCTTCAAACTAATTGAGATATGCCATTGTAAATTGATATATTAAAAATTAATTAGGCCTACTGAAGCAGCAATTCCTAGTTATCAACTACCTCCTCATTAGTGCTTTGCAGAAATTTTCCCACTTTAAACCAAAAAATATGAAAAGGAATCATTTGATTTTGTATTGTGTTTTTACAAAATGTAAAAATTATTATTTCAATGTCAATGAAATTTTTATTGATAGGTGGGAAAAATATTTAAAATTTTGATATATCTCACCTATCATGTGAATATCTTGTCATGCCGAACTTTTTGATAGGGTTATCGGTATGAAATTTAATATTTTAAAATAGTTTATATCATATCAAAATTTTATTATCAAGAACATGAAATTTATATCATATTAAAAATTTAATATATCGAAATTTTAGTATACTAAATTTTTAATATGATATTGATTTATATTTTTATATATCAAAATTTTCAATATGTATGATCTATTGTATTGTATAAAAAAATTGATACAATATGATATACAACATCTTTGTTATAATAAGATTCTTCAAGAAATAAAAAAATTGAAAAAAACTAGAACAATTTTCAATTTTGAAATTTTGACCCATGGATGCATGTACATTCAGCTTCAAAAACTAAAAAAATTAAAAAAAAACTAGAACAATTTTTAGTAGTTTTTTTTGTTAAAGATTTTCCTGGATACATTGTATTATAATCCTAAAAAACTAAAACCACTAATTCATTTAAAACTCATAATAAGCAAAAATATTAACTAAAACAAAAATTCATAAATAATTATAAAATTATCACGTTGAGTTAAGTAGAAGTGTATTAACCATTTCAATCGAGACAATAAGGATACGGGCCAATAACAAAATCCAATTTAAATCATGGGCAATAAAAGTCGATGCAATAAGGATACGGGCCAATAACAAAATCAAATTTAAATCCATGGGCAATAACAACGAGTTGAGAAAATTCAGATATTTATAAGAGGTCTTTATCACTGTCATAAATCTAAGTTAAAAATATATAGAAAACTATAAAAAAAATTGGTAAGTAATGATTATTTTAGTGTAACATTAGTAGGGCTGAGAAATTGGTTTAACGGACAAATTTAATTGAAATCCGTTTTTTTTTCAAATTAGTTAAACTTACCAAAATTTCCAATTAAAATTAAATTGATAAAATATTAATTAATTTAATTTTTTGACTGAATTAATTAAAATTTTAATAATAATATATTTCTAACTGATTTTTAGTGTCTATTTGGTTAATTTAAAATTAGAGACTTAGATTCGTGATATAGGGATTTAAGGTCCAGCTTATTTTATTTATTCAATTTATTCAATTTATTTGATTTAATCAGATTTTAAAATTGAAATCAAACGAATCAATCAAAACAACCATATTTAAAAAAAAAATAAAAATAACTAAATTAAAATTTTAAATTTGATCAATTAATTCATTTAACTAAATTTTTACTCACCCTGTAAAAGCTCTTTTGTTGTCACTATATTATTAGATTGAAGAACCAAAACCAAAAAATTAGGCAAACTAGTATTAATTTCATATACGTGTTTAAATGGAAACACATAAAAGTGTTATATATTATATACTCAGGCACAAAAGTTTAGCCTTTTATTTAAGTAGAGTTTTATAAAATAATTATGAAATGTCACAACATAATCTTTGATTAATAAAACACTTAACCGAATCAACCAAGAACAATAAAAGTAAATATATGTCTCTCTATGACGGTTCGGTACTGAAGACATAGGGTATTATCATATGAGATTTGGGGTCAAAACTCGAATCGTCCGAGCAAGCATTCCCCCATACCTTGACTATATCCATTAATAATTAGTAGTCACTCATGATTTGTTGGTTGGTACTCGGAAAACCTAGAGGTTCCACTGTACAAAAATTTTGTACAAAGGTCTGAACTTTTTCCTAGCTACCATGTGTTCTTTTAAATTAAATTTTGGATCGCCTGCGGAACTTAACACGTTTGATCCAAAACTTAATCTATTTGTTCTTTTAGGTTTTGACTTGGATCTCCTGCGGAACTTAACACGTTCAACCCAAATCACCTTAAGTTATTAATTCCATTAAATATTAATTTCCATAATTGGTTCCCAGTACTGACGTGGCGAGGCACATGGCCTTCTTGGATATGGGAGCAACCACCACCGACTAGACAAAACCTTTTATGGAAAGCTAATATTTAATTTCCTAAAATAACTTTAGGTTAACCGAAAAGAACAATCAAATCACAAGGATAAATAAAACAAAAGAACACAACATCGAAAAACATATTCGAAATACTAGAACGTAAGCCTCTTGTATTTGGTATTATTTCCATAAATAACTAGTATGATGCGGAAAAGGAAAAACTACTAGTTATACCTTCTAGAAAGACCTCTTGATCTTCTATCATATTCCTCTTCTAACCTCGAACGTTGTGTGGGCAACGATCTTCCGAGATGAGAAACCACCAATCACCTTCTTCTCCTCCTAGCTAGGTTCGGCCACAAAGAAAGAAGCTTCACCAAGGAAGAAAATCAAAACACTAACCAAGCTCCAAGAGACGCTAGCTTCCTCTCCTTCTTCTTCTTCTTCTCCAAGTAGTATCCGGCCACCACAAAAAGCTCCAAGGGAAGAGAGAGGTTCGGCCACCACAAGAGGAAGAGAGGGAAAGGATGGCCGGCCACACCAAGGAACAAAAGAGGGAGAGAAAATAATAGAGGTTGTTCAATGAAGGCACCCTCACCCCTTCTTTTATATTCCTTGGCCTAGGCAAATTAGGAAATTTAATTACAATAAAATTTCCTCAATTTCCTTGACATGATTTAATTGAGAAAAATAAAATAAAATTTCCCCAATTGAAATCTTATGGCCGGTCACATTAATGAAATCAAATTGGACAAGTTTCAATCAACAATTAAAACTTCCTAATTTGTTTCCGGAAATTTTAAAAAATAAAATTTCTCTTCAAAATCTCTTCATGGTTGATAAAAAGGGAATTTCTATAATTTTAATTTTACAACATGTGAATAATTTTTAAAGAGAAAATAAAATATCTCACCAATCTACAAATAAGGAAAGAGATCTAATCTCTTTCTTTAATCTATTGTAGATCTTTTACAAGAGAGATATTTTAATTTTAATTCTCTTTAATAAATTATATCTTCCACATAATAAAAATTAAAATTAAATTTCTTTTTTAATTTAATTTGGCCGGCCCCCACTAGCTTGGGTTCAAGCTAGGGTCGGCCACCCAATCTTATACCTAGGTCGGCCCTAGCTTGGTTCCCAAGCTAGCTTGGCCGGCCCCCTTTAGGTGGGTATAGAAGGTGGGTATAGGTGGGTATAGTACTTTATAAATAAGAGGCTACGATAGGGACCGAGAGGAGGAATTGGTTTTGGTCTCCCGATAAAATTAAGCATCCCATGTTCGCCCCGAACACACAACTTAATTTTATCAATAATAATTCATTCCACTAGAGAACTATTATTGAACTACCGCACCAATCCCAAATTACATTTTTGGGCTCCTTCTTATTATGAGTGTGTTAGTCTCTCTGTGTTTAAGATATCGAATGTCCACTAATTAAGTGAGTTACTGACAACTCATTTAATTAATATCTAAGTCCAAGAGTAGTACCACTCAACCTTATTTTCATGTCGGACTAAGTCCACCTACAGGGTTTAACATGACAATCCTTATGAGCTCCTCTTGAGGACATTATCAACCTAGTATCTCTAGGACACAGTTTCCTTCTATAATCAACAACACACACTATAGGTGATATCATTTCCCAACTTATCAGGCTTAATGATTCATCGAACTAAATCTCACCCATTGATAAATTAAAGAAATAAATATCAAATATATGTGCCTGTTATTATATTAGGATTAAGAGCACACACTTCCATAATAACCGAGGTCTTTGTTTCTTTATAAAGTCAGTATAAAAGAAACGACCTCAAATGGTCTTACTCAATACACTCTAAGTGTACTAGTGTAATTATATAGTCAAGATAAACTAATTCCTAATTACACTACGACCTCCCAATGGTTTGTTCCTTTCCATTTTGGTCGTGAGCTACTGTTTATAATTTATAAGATACTGATAACATCATCTTCTATATGTGACACCACATACTATGTTATCTACAATATAAATTAATTGAACAACTACAAACAAATGTAGATAAATTGACCAAATGTGATTCTTTATTTAACATAAATGTTTACAAAAACTTAGGCTTTCAGTATACATTCCAACATGATTTACCTCCTCCGTATTAATCTAAGAACAAATTAGTAGGGGATGAACGAATCACTTTTTGCCACGTGTTAACGTTCCGCAAGTGTACGGATACGTCGTCAATAATAAAGAAAGATATCGTATCCACAGGATCTGGTATAAGCACTAAAGATATCTCAACACAAATTAGTTAAACAACTAATCAATTGATTTATGAAAACTAGTGCAACTATGAAAAGTAAAGAATAGAGATAAAAGAATAGAAAAAAGAATAAGGGCTATATGATAAAGGATGTTATAGGAATTTCGGTTTCTTTGTAATGTTATTCAGTGTAGGCGATCTACCAAATCGTATTCCTCAATTGTCCATCATTTGTAGAAGGTTGGCGGTTCTCTCTTGCAATAGACAAACGACCTAGGACTGAAATCTATACCTAAATGTGATCAATTAGGAATGATTCCTATGTTGTCCTTACAAGAGCTTGTCTGTCACGTGCGTCCCTCGGAAAACCAACATAGAAATTGATTACTTCTCAACCTCATCAAGATATGAAAGATTAATGCATCCAATCTATCTTACCCCCTTGAATGCCCTTATTTCACCCTCAAGATCATCCCTCAATCGTCCTTACACGGGCTTGTCTGTCACGAACGCCCCTCGGATAATCGAGTGAGGAATCACCTCTACAAGATCCACAAGATACTCAAACATTCAATCAAGTATGATAATTAAGCCAAATCACAACAATCCACACAAGATCAAATAGATACAAACAGGGCAAAATCATAGAAATAGGAAATTGGCAAATCCATAAGAGTTTACATCAAATTCACATTACAAATACTTCCTCCATCCTAGAACAAAGAGATCTAATCCATAGAACGAGAAAAGAAACCCGAAGACAAAAAGATCTCAAGCATCTTGATCCCAAAACCTAAGAAGAGAAGGGAAGAAAAGCTTATCTACAATGAAAAACGGTCTTCGGATCTAATCCTCGATCTCGGAGTCGCTTCGGTGAAGATCCGCCCTTAAATCGTCAGAAGATCCCTCCAAGAACGGTGAGGAATCACCCAAATCTCCTTCTCTCCCAAAAGAACTCCCCTTTCAAATGAGGAAGAAACCATTATATAGAGCTGGGGTTTGGGCGCCACACGACCCCGAGACATGACTGTTTGAAGCTCACACGGCCTGGTCCATTCCCTTTACTGCCCAGGTGACACGGCCGTGTGATGCTCACACGACCATGGCATGCTCTGCCACTGCCCCTTGCACGACCGTGTAGATCTACACGACCTTCTTTGCCTCTGGCTCTGAAACTCCTGCACGACCGTGTCTGGGACACGACCAGGGCTTTCTTGGCTTCTAGAAATGTTGCACGGCCGTGTGATACACACGACCGTGATATGCTTGTCTTCAAAAATTGACACGGCCTTGTGATACTCACACGGTTGTGCCCTTCCTCCTTCCTACTGAGGTTGCACGGGTGAGCACCACCACATGGCTTGGGCAACTCCCCATTCTGCCAGTGTTGCAGGGATGAGGATCACCACACGGCCTGGGCAACTCCCCATGATAGGGCCGTGTGGCACTCAGGGATGGTATATTCCTCCTTCGTTCAATTGTAGATTTTGCCTCGAACATCAATTCTTCTTCAAATACGACTCCTGCGTACAGAAAATGCACAAAAGCATATCTTCGAACAAAAAGAGTAAATATGCTAAAAGAAAAGCTAGAAGTACGAAAATGCATAGATAAAGCATGCGTAAAATATGTGAATGTGCGTTAAAACATGCTAAACAAGTGTATACAATCTACGCACATCACACCCCCAGACTTAAACTTTTGCTTGTCCTCAAGCAAAAATACCATAATCTTAATTCATATGCTCTACAATGCATTCATAATCCCTAATGTATTTTCCTAACTCTATCAAAAAGTTTCATTAACAAGTATGATCATAGAAACAAGTCAAGTATGGCTCAAGCATAAGTCTCTTGTGCACAGTGCAAAAAGTGACCTAAACTTTTTAAGTTTCAATCTATATCCTAGTCAAGTCGTCATCCAGATGAGTTCCTAATGTTTTCGATGATAGGCACTTACCTGCCACACACTTGATTCATATTTCTCAATCAACCGAGGGTCTCAAAGGCGTGCTCAATATCAAGAGAAGCTAAGTAGTCATTTCCCCAGTAACCTAACTCGGTCTCAAAGGGGTGACTTACTAGATTCCACTCACGACAACTGTTTTTTATATTACTTATTCACTTTTTTTTTATATAAGTATTTGCATTGTACAAAACTTATTTACAAATGTACTTTTAGCATAAATGTTGGGATATTTTGATTTTTTCAAATGAGCTTACATGATTTGAGCATCATTCAGTAACCAAAATAAAGTTTGAGAAATCACCATGGAAACAAAGTACTAAACAAATAAGATGAATCATGACTTATTTCAAGGATATCAACTATCCAAGCTCAAGTATAGTAAAAGTAAGATCCTTAAGGTCAAGCCAAATTTCAAACTTATCTCCATATGATACTTAGCTTATTTCATGCTACCCAAGATAGAGAAAAGAAATACACTAAGCATACTACTAGCATCATTTACAACATCATGAATCAAGATAAAAAATGTGCTAACATCTTTACTAAAAGACAAGAAAGTAGATTGTATACACTTGTTTAACATGTTTTGACGCACATTCACATATTTTGCGCATGCTTTATCTATGCATTTTTGTACTTCTAGCTTTGCTTTTAGCATATTTACTCTTTTTATTCGGAGATATGCTTTTGTGCATTTTCTGTACACAGGAGTCGTATTTGGAGAAGAATTGATGTTCGAGGCAAAATCTACAATTGAACGAAGGAGGAAGATACCATCCCTGAGTGCCACACGACCTTGTCATGAGGAGTTGCCCAGGTCGTGTGGTGATCCTCACCCCTGCAACACTGGCAGAATGGGGAGTTGCCCAAGTCGTGTGGTGGTGCTCACCCGTGCAGCCTCAGCAGGAAGGAGGAAGGGCACGACCGTGTGAGTCTCACAAGGCCGTGCTAATTTTTGAAGACAAGCATATCATGGTCGTGTGTGTCACACAACCGTGCAACATTTCTAGAAGCCAAGAAAGCCCTGGCCGTGTCCCAGACACGGTCGTGCAGGAGTTTCAGAGCCAAAAGCAGAGCAGGCCGTGTAGATCTATACGGCCGTGCAAGGGGGCAGTGGCAGAGCATGCCATGGCCGTGTGAGCATCACACAGCCGTGTCACCTGGGCAGTGAAGGGAATGGACCAGGCCGTGTGAGCTTCACACAGTCATGTCTCAGGGCCATGTGGCGCCCAAACCCCATCTCTATATAAGGGTTTCTTCCTCATTTGAAAGGGGAGTTCTCCCTTTTGGGAGAGGAGGAGATTTGGGCGATTCCTCACCGTTCTTGGAGGGATCTTCCGGCGATTTAAGGGAAGATCTTCACCGAAGCGACTCCGAGATCGAGGATTGGATTCGAAGACTGTTCTTCATTGTAGATAAGCTTTTCTTCCCTTCTCTTCTTGGATTTTGGGATCAAGATGCTTGAGATCTTTTTGTCTTCGGGTTTCTTTTCTCGTTCTATGGATTAGATCTCTTTATTCTAGGATGGAGAAAGTATTTGTAATGTGAATTTGATGTAAACTCTTGTGGATTTACAAATTTCTTATTTCTATGATTTTGCCATGTTTGTATCTATTTGATCTTGTGTGGATTGTTGTGATTAGGCTTAATTACCATACTTGATTGAATATTTAGGTATATTGTGGATCTTGTAGAGGTGATTCCTCACTCGATTATCCGAGGGACATTCGTGACAGACAAGCCTATGTAAGGACGATTGAGGGATGATCTTGAGGCTGAAATAAGGGCATTTAAGGGGGTACGATAGATTGGATGCATTAATCTTTCATATCTTGATGAGGTTGAGAAGTAATGAATTTCTATGTTGATTTTCTGAGAGGCGCACGTGACAGGAAAGCCCGTGTAAGGACAATATAGGAATCATTCATAATTGATCACATTTAGGTATAGATTTCAGTCTTAGGTCATTTGTCTATTGCAAGAGAGAACCGACACGCTTCTACAAATGATGGACAATTGAGGAATACGATTTGGTAAAGTGAAGTTTGATGTTCTCAAGATGTATGCCACGAAAAATCAAAACAAAATGCAAGACATAGCAAAAACAAAAACAAACAAAACAAATCAAATGCATCTAACGTATCCCCCCAGACTTAAACTTTTCATTGTCCCAATGAAAACCAAATACAATGCAGAGGAGATTAAAAGTAAGAGAAGTTACCAAATGACGCGTGTCAAATGCCCATGTTAATAACTTCTCCATTATGTAGTTGCACTCCACCTTACCTTAGAATCCTATAAAAGAAGATAGACAACAAAAATTCAGTAGAGGATACATGTTTATTATAAATAACTAAAGACATAAAGAAAATAAGGAAAATGAACTTGGGTTGCCTCCCAAGAAACGCTTGTTTAAGTTCATTAGCTGGACCATCTCATTAAATTCATCGAAATCTCGCTCTTGGAGGGGTAAGATATTTCAGCACCCTCCTACCGAGGGCTCTTATTATGGAGGGAGCTTCCAATATAGGAATTACAAAATGAAGTATTGCTCTCTCCATCTTCGTCTTCTTTAAAGTTCTTTCAGGTGGTCGAAGATGGTTCAGATTTAGCTTCCAATCATTAGCCCAAGTGAAATCTGCACATGAAAAGAAAGTACAAATCTCCCACAAACATATTAGATAAGATAGAGCCATAACCATATTAAGATAAGTAGAATAAGAAATAAAATCTGAATCACATCCAACAAAATCAATGATAGGTACCTCTATAAAATTTTCCAAAAGATCACAAGAAATACTAACCTTACTTTGCTGAGAGATACCTGAAATTTATAAACATGTAGATGTGACTTCCTCTGAATCAAATGATGGTTCTAGCTCTAGCTAAGGTGTTGATGATATCAATGATGGTGATTCTTGAGACTCTGCTAGCTATGCAAAAGTCCATACACATTGTTCCACAACATGATTAATTCTTACAACCTCTAAAGGTTTTGTGGACAAAGGTGGTGATCCTTGAGATGCTGCTTCCACAACACAGCTCCCTACATATTCTTCCATATCATCATCATCAACACATATATCAAAAAATAAACCAACATCTATATCCTCAATAGGAGAATCAATAACAAGAGGATTAATAACTTCACTTGCAGTTTTAAATTGATCTACCACATCATATTCATCATCTGAAAATTTAATGTCACTATAACACCCTATAAAATCTGAAAGCAAATCTGAAAACTTATTTACCACTGCATTATCAATAAAATCCTCATCTTCATATACATTCAAAAATCTGCACTCAACCATATTAGTGTCACAGGATTTGTTGAAATTTTTATTTTCATTAACCCCCACTAACCTTTGTGGAAAAGGAACCCTTAGTGAAAGTCTTGGGAAAGATTGAACTTCCTTTTTCCCAAATTACCTTTGAGCTTTTGGAGGAGGTCCAACTTTCTTATCTAGTGTTGGCGTGATCAATAACCTAACATCGTCACACTTTTCACTAGATCTTGTCTGCGAAAGAGGGAGATCTTCTTTAAACTATTTTGAAACAATACTTTCAATCTTTGCCCTCAAATGTTTGAACTCCCCGTTCTGTGACTTGTGAGTCTCAAGACTCATAGATGGTTGAGTTACAATTTGTTTGACAGACTCTATAGCATTTATGGCTTGCACTTCATGAATGTTTGAGGGAAATTTCATCCAACTTATGTTCGACCATTCATGGAGGTTTAATGTCACTTGATCAATTAACATATATGCTCCATCTACACTTTTGTCCATAAAAGATCCTCCAGCTGATGAAGCCAATAAACTCTTGTTTGAGAAAGAAATTTCCTCATAAAATATGTGCAGAATCAACCATTTTTCAAAACCATGATGAGGGCGCTGCCTTTGAAGACTCTTGAATCTATCCCATGCTTCAAATAATGATTCTCCATATGCCTGAGCAAAATTTGTTATTCAATTCCTCATATACACTGTTCTGCTTGGAGAGAAAAAATGATTCAGAAATGGCTTCTCCAATTGCTCCCAACTTGTGATACTTTGAGGATGAAGAAAATATAACCAAGTCCTTGCTTTATCCTTGATACTGAAAGGAAATGTCATCAATCAAACTACATCTGCTGACACTCCTTCACATTTCACCATATCACAAATCTCTAAAAATGTTTTAAGATACAGATAAGGACTTTTTGATACTTCTCCTTCAAATTTGTGACCTTGTATCATGGAAATTAACTCTGGATCTAGTTGGAAACTTTTTTCTTCAATTTGAGGTTGCACAATGGGAGATAAAAATCTTGTAGAAAAGGGTGTATAAAAATTTCTCATGGGCTTGCTTGAGATATTAGTGCTCATGGATATTCAAGAAAAAAATATTAGAAGGAAAAAATTGAAGAGTCAAAGACAAGAAATAAAATGCAATATTAAAAGCAAGAAAGAAAATGCAGAATTTAAATTGTAAGAAAGAAAGTGCATAATGAAAACAAGAAAGAAAAGACAAAGGAAAAAGAAAAATGTCTAGAATAATTCATATGCTAATCAACTAATGTGTTTATAAGTTCTTGTAATTCTTGATGCCTTTACGAAGTTTGATCTTCTCATACACAAGAACAAAATTGCAAGATATGTTTACAAAAGAAAAGTAGAGAAAAATTTAGATCAAAAGAAAAACAAAGAAAAGCTAGACTAGAATGCTAGAAATCAAGAATGCAGAATTAGAATTAGAATTAGAATTGCAAGAAAACAAATTGTCAAGAAGTAGAAAAAATCTGCAAAAATTATGAAAACAGGATTTTAAAGATTAGTTACAACTTTGCTAATGAAAAGAAAAGAAAAGTTATGTTTAGTCTAACTCAATTGATAATCTCTAATGTTATAGCACAGCCCCCGGCAACGACGCCAAAAATTTGTTAATGTTTCGCAAGTGTACGAATACGTCGTCAGTAATAAAGAAAGATATCGTATCCACAGGGACTGGTATAAGTACTAAAGATATCTCAACACGAATTAATTAAACAACTAATCAATTAATTTATGAAAACTAGTGCAACTATGAAAAGTAAATAATAGAGATAAAAGAATAAAAACAAGAATAAGAGCTATGATAAAGGATGTTCTAGGAATTTCAGTTTCTTTGTAATGTTATTCAATGTAGGCGATCTACCAAATCATATTCCTCAATTGTCCATCATTTGTAGAACGTTGTCGGTTCTCTCTTGCAATAGACAAACAACCTAGGACTGAAATCTATACCTAAATCTGATCAATTAGGAATGATTCCTATGTTGTCCTAACATGGGCTTGCCTGTCACGTGCGTGTTAGAATGCATAATAAAAGCCTAGCTTTTGGTATAAACATTTATCTAGAAATAAGAATCACATTGGTCAAATGTCTACATTTATGATAAATGTAATTATTCAATTAATTTATATTGTAGATAACATGGTGTGTGGTGTCACACACAGAAGATCATATTATCGGTTCCTTATAAATTATAAACAGAAGCTCACGACCAAGATGGAAAGGAACAAACCATTGGAAGGTCGTAGTGTAATTAGGTATTAGTTTATCTTAACTATATAATTACACTAGTACACTTAGAGTGTATTGAATAGGACCATTTGAGGTCGTTCTTTTTATACTGACTTTATGAAGGAACAAAGACCTCAGTTATTATGGAAGTGTGTGCTCTTAATCCTAATATAATAACAAGCACATATATTTGATATTTATTTTTTTAATTTATCAATGGGTGAGATTTAGTTCGATAAATCAATAAGCCCGATAAGTTGGGAAATGATATCACTTATAGTGTGTGTTGTTGATTATAGAAGGAAACTGTGTCCTAGTGATCTAGGTTGAGAATGTCCCCAAGAGGAGCTCATAAGGATTGTCATGTTAAACCCTGCAGGTGGACTTAGTCCGACATGACGATGAAGTTGAGTGGTATTACTCTTGGAGCTAGATATTAATTAAGTGAGTTGTCAGTAACTTACTTAATTAGTGGACATTTGTTATCTTAAACACAGGGAGACTAATACACTCATAATAAGAAGGAGCCCAAAATGTAATTTGGGATTGGTGCGGTAGTTCAATAATAGTTCTCTAGTAGAATGAATTATTATTGATAAAATTAAGTTGTGTGTTCGGGGCGAACACGGGATGCTTAATTTTATCGGGAGACCAAAACCAATTCCTCCTCTCGGTCCCTATCGTAGCCTTTTAATTATAGAGTACTATACTCACCTATACCCACCTTCTTATCCATCCCATAGGGGCTGGCCAAGCTAGCTTGGAGACCAAGCTAGTGCCGGCCAAAGTTTGGTTCATGGGTGCCTCAAGGTGGTCGGCCCTAGCTTGGGTTCAAGCTTGGTGTGGCCGGCCCAAATTAAAATAAAAGGATTTTTATTTTTAAAATTTTTCTTATGTGGATAACATGATTTAAAGAGAGTTTTAAAATTTAAATCTTTCCTTTTATAAGATTCTACAAAAGATTAAGAGAAGAGTTAAAATCTCTTTCCTTATTTGTAGATTAAAAGGTTGATTTTAATTTTGGTAAAAACTTTCCTTTTAATTATGTTCATGATTTAAAAGAAAGTTTAAAAATTAAAAATTCTCTTTTATTAGTTTCTACAAAAGATTAAGAAAAGATTTAATATCTTTCTTTATTTGTAGATTGAAAGGAGATTTTAATTTTTAGAGATAACTTTCCTTTTTGGAAATTATCCACATGTTTAAAAGAAAGATTTTAAAATTTCTTTTTATTAACCAATCATGAAGGGGTTAAAATTATTGGAGAAATTTTTATAAATTTCTAGAAACAAATTAGGAAATTTTAATTTTTGTTTTAATTAAAACTCTCCTTGTTTTGGGGAAAGAGGTGGCCGGCCAAATAAATTGGAGAAGGGAAAATTATTTTTAATTAAATAAATTTTCCTTTTCATGGAAAAAGAATTAAGGAAGTTTTTATTTAAATTTCCTTATTTGCCAAGACCAAGAATTATAAAAGAGGGGGTAGAGGAGGCTTCATGGGGAACAACTCTATTATTTTTCTCCCTCTTTTCTTCCTTGGTGTGGCCGGCCCTTCCCTTTCTCTTCTCTCCTCTTGTTGTGGCCGAAATCTATCATCTCTTGGAGCTTGGAGGATGTGGCCGGATCAAGGAAGGAGAAGAAGGAGAGAAAGCATGCATCCCTTGGAGCTTGGTTGGTGGAAAATTCTTCATCCTTTGAAAGTTCTTGTGCTTGGCCGAAACTTGAAGGAAGAAGGAAGAAGGTGCCTAGGTGGTTCTCATCTCGGAAGATCGTTGCCCACACAACGTCCGAGGTTATAAGAGGAATATGGTAGAAGATCAAGAGGTCTTTCTAGAAGGTATAACTAGTAGTTTTTCCTTTTCCGCATCATACTAGTTATTTATGGAAATAATACCAAATACAAGAGGCTTACGTTCTAGTATTTCGAATATGTTTTTCGAAGTTGTGTTTTTTTTTGTTTTATTTTTCCTTGTGATTTGATTGTTCTTTTCGGTTAACCTAAAGTTATTTTAGGAAATTAAATATTAGATTTCTATAAAAGGTTTTGTCTTGTCGGTGGTGGTTGCTCCCATATACAAGAAGGTCATGTGCCTCGCCACGTCAGTACTGGGAACCAATTATGGAAATTAATATTTAATGGAATTAATAACTTAAGGTGATTTGGGTCGAACGTGTTAAGTTCCGCAGGAGATCCAAGTCAAAACATAAAAGAACAAATAGATTAAGTTTTGGATCAAACGTGTTAAGTTCCGCAGGCGATCCAAAATTTAATTTAAAAGAACACATGGTAGCTAGGAAAAGGTTCAGACCTTTGTACAAAATTTTTGTACAGTGGAACCTCTAGGTTTTCCGAGTAGCAACCAACAGTGCGTCCCTCGGAAAATCAATATAGAAATTCATTACTTCTCAACCTCATCAAGATATGAAAGATTAATGCATCCAATCTATCCTACCCCCTTAAGTGCCCTTATTTCACCCTCAAGATCATCCCTCAATCGTCCTTACATGGGCTTGTCTGTCACGAATGTCCCTCGGATAATTGAGCGAGGAATCACCTCTACAAGATCCACAAGATACCCAAACATTCAATCAAGTATGGTAATTAAGCCAAATTACAACAATCCACACAAGATCAAATAGATACAAACATGGAAAAATCATAGAAATAGGAAATTGGCAAATCCACAAGAGTTTACATGAAATTCACATTACAAATACTTCCTCCATCCTAGAACAAAGAGATATAATCTATAGAATGAGAAAAGAAACCCGAAGACAAAAAGATCTCAAGCATCTTGATCCCAAAACCCAAGAAGAGAAGGGAAGAAAAACTTATCTACAATTAAGAACGGTCTTCGGATCTAATCCTCGATCTCGGAGTCGCTTCGGTGAAGATCCGCCCTTAAATCGTCGGAAGATCCCTCCAAGAACGGTGAGGAATCACCCAAATCTCCTTCTCTCCCAAAAGGGAGAACTCCCCTTTCAAATGAGGAAGAAACCCTTATATAGAGCTGGGGTTTGGGCACCACACGACCCCGAGACATGACTGTTTGAAGCTCACACGGCCTGGTCCATTCCCTTCACTGCCCAGGTGACACGGCCGTGTGATGCTCACACGACCATGGCATGCTCTGCCACTGCCCCTTGCACGACCGTGTAGATCTACACGACCTGCTTTGCCTCTGGCTCTGAAACTCCTGCACGACCGTGTCTGGAACACGATCGTGTCTGGGACACGACCAGGGCTTTCTTGGCTTCTGGAAATGTTGCATGGCCGTGTGACACACACGGTCGTGATATGCTTGTCTTCAAAAATTGACACGACCTTGTGATACTCACACAACCGTGCCCTTCCTCCTTCTTGCTGAGGCTGCATAGGTGAGCACCACCACACGGCTTGGGCAACTCCCCATTCTGCCAATGTTGCAGGGGTGAGGATCACCACACGGCCTGGGCAACTCCCCATGACAGGGTTGTGTGACACTCAGGGATGGTACCTTCCTCCTTCGTTCAATTGTAGATTTTTCCTCAAACATCAATTCTTCTCCAAATACGACTCCTGCGTACAGAAAATGTACAAAAGCAGATATCCGAACAAAAAGAGTAAATATGCTAAAAGCAAAGCTGGAAGTACGAAAATGCATAGATAAAATATGCACAAAATATGTGAATATGTGTCAAAACATGTTAAATAAGTGTATACAATCTACGTACATCACCACGTAAAAGCAAATTCCTCTCATTAGTAAAAAATATATATATATATTTACCTAAAACAACAATTCCTAGTCATCATCCGCTAAATTTTTCCACAAATGTAACTGATATACATATTATTAAGAGGGGTGAGTACAATAGGGTGAGTAAATTGTTCATTAAATCAAAATAATTGACTAAATAGATTTATGTAAGAAATTTAATTTGGCTAATTCAGAAATCAATTAAATAGAATTGTCAACACTAGTGGTGTAAATTAAAATATTAATTGCAATGGTAAGAAAGGATGATTACATGTCTCTTATTGTCCGTCTCCATATTATATAAAATAGAAATAAAATATCTGATCAATTTATAATCAATTATTAAGAGATTAGAGGGTGAGTGAAATTTTTTCCCAAGAATATTCATTTATTAAAAATTAATCTCTATCTTATTATAATAAATTTATCATCCTCTAACTAACTGGACATTCCCATGACAAAACATTAATTGTAATTTGATGCGACGATAAAGAGGGGCCCACGTGGTACCCACGTGGCAAAGGTCAATGGTCACAGTGTAGGTCAAAGTCAAGACGATCAACACCAGGATGAAGGGCTTGTCCGCAGAACCCAAGTGGAGACTGACTAATCGACCGCTCGGATATACATAGGCTGCTCGGATATACACGGGATGTTTGGATATACACAGGACACCCGAATATATTGACTGATCAGAACACTCGCTCGACCAGGAGAAGGCCGACCGACACGACGTATGGCCTGGAACAGTAAGGGGAAGAGGAAACCAAATAGAACACTTCGTCATTAAATGAAGCCAAGACAAAGTAAGACACTCCATCATTAAATGCAAAGAAGTCAAAACAATGATGCCCTCTGTTAGGTAATTAATGCCATTAACTAGAGGAAGAGAGAAGGTCACAAGAAAAGGTATAAAAGAAAAGTAAGTCTCGTATCTTGGAACAAGATTATTATGATTCTACATTGCACTACTTTCTCTCTTCTCACTTTTGTTTCTATTATTTCTGACTTAAGTTTCGGAAGATCAGCGTTAGGGACCCCTTTCTTGATTTAATTTTATTTTACAGAGCAAAGAGCGAGGAGTGAGCGAGGTCTTCTACATCAGTGAGCCACGTCATCCCCAGCTTTCAAATTTCTCAGTCTCGGATAAGATCATAATTGATTGTTCATGTAATAATTGATATTCTACTACTATTCTCTAACTAATTTGTATTCTTATCCATGTAGTAATTGATGTTCTATCACTATTAGATTGTCGTTAAAAAATCAATTAATTTAGTAGCCAATTGAATTAACGGATGTTGTAATATTCATTTGATTTATTTGATTTTAATAATAAATTAATTTCAATATTTGATTTATTCAATTTTAATTAGTTCAATTAATTTTAATCAACCTTAATTCATGGGTCGGTATTAGGTTGCGTTAATATAACAGATCTATATTTTTTAATAACAAAAAATATATTAAATTAAAGAAATTGAAAAAGTTAAACCATTTGTGAGTTTTAAAATGTTTGTTGAACCTTTTAGGTTTCTTTTTTAGTATCTTCTATGTCAAACATACTACTTGATATCATTTTATTGTGTTGTGAGATAATAAAAATCATTGATTCAATCAAGAATTAATTGTATGGTACAATAATGCAGAATACTAAATATTTAAGAAAATAAATAAAAAAATAAAAATTTAAATTCTATTAAAAATGAGTATTTTTAAAGTCAATCTTTATTTTTTTTTTCAAAATCTTGTACAGCTTAGAGAAGCACATTTATATCGAATAAAATCCATATTGGCACAATTAGCATGATCAGATCATCTTCGTTGATTTCAAACTTTTCGTAAAATTTTGAAAATAATTTTAAATATTGGCCTCTAACTTTTCAAGCTTCTAGAATTTTTAAGAAATATTAAAATTTAAAATAACATAATAATATTTTGGAAACCAATGAATATTGAATATAACAATGAGAGAAAAAAACAACTTTAATTGTTATTTTTTAGAAAATAAAGATTAATTAATCATATGCTCTACTATTTAATACAATCATGAATTTCAGTATATTCAATTTTTAAAAAAAATATAATAAGTCTACCTTTTTAGTTTTATAGAGATCTATTTGAAAATTTTTAACTAAATCATTCATAAAGTAAAATAAGCAACTATACCTCATTCTTAGTGGGTGTTTTACTGTGTCATGAGCAAATTGAATAATCTTGTTTCTTATTGTGCACAATTAAATAATCGTTATTTCAATTATTTCAATATCAATGCAATTTTTATTGTGAAAAAACACAAAGATTACCCAATACTATAATCTTGCTGTATTAGATGTATAGTTGTATGAAAAAAGAAATGTAACCCAAATTATGTTATTTTTCCCTCCAATGCTACAAATGTAACTAACATACATCATCCTTAATAAAACTAAGTAAAATTTCGATTAAATAAAAAAAAACTGACCGAATAAATTTATTTTAAAAATTTAATTCGATTAATTTAAAAATTTATTTGATTGAATCGATCACTTGTTAATCTATAAATAAGTAAGATAAATTTAAAAATTAGTTACAATCAACTGTTAGTTATATCATCAATTGATTAAGCATTAGTCGGTAATCAACTGAATTAATTGATGTTATATCAGTTTGATTTGTTCAATTATAGTGATAAATGTTAGGTTGTTCCTTTTGTCTAAAAAATTTCTTTTGTTCAATTTTAATTAGTTTGATTTAATTGGTTCGATTTTAACCCACCCTAATCATTAGTTTCAGCATTCATGTATTGAATTAAAGAAATTAAAAAAATTAGAGTATTTTTCAATTTTAAACTAGGACATCTATTTCTCGAGTCTCTTCTTGGTTTCTAATACTAAATGAATTTATTCCTGAATAATAGAATTACCTTTTCTTAAGTTTCAGAATCATTTTCATCTACGTATTAGGGACAAGATCTATAGAATAATATGATCAAAT
This sequence comes from Zingiber officinale, assembly GCF_018446385.1. Lineage (NCBI taxonomy): Eukaryota > Viridiplantae > Streptophyta > Magnoliopsida > Zingiberales > Zingiberaceae > Zingiber > Zingiber officinale. Next base: position 138,242,977 of record NC_055987.1, read on the forward strand.
TCCATCAAATAATATATAATCAAGTTTACCCGAGCAACCAAAGTCTTCAGAGCTATACTATGTTACAGTAGCAACTCAGCTATAGTACATGCACCGTGCTTAGAAAATTAAATTTATATCTCGAGCAATCAAATCAAAGTATTCGGAGGTACAGTAGATTATAGTAGTAGCCCTAGTACATTAAATGTTAGAGTAAATAACATTTAGTATTTAGAAAATCATATTTATCTCCCGAACAATCAATTTTCATATGCTACAACGCCAACTCTGTTATTATGTTTTGGAAATCAAATTAATCTCCCGAACAATCACATTCTCGGATACTACAGTAACAACATTGTTACGGGTAAAAACTACAGTATTGTATAATTACAATGTCATAGGATAGAGTCTTCTCCCGAGCAATCACAGTCACAATAAATGCTACAGTGCCAACATGCTCTAGTAACATGAAGTTATAATGTTCCCAGATCAATTTATTTTCTAGAGCAATATGACAAATGTTTGATGAGTAATACAACCAAGTTCTATCGAGTAATGTAAAGTTCTGTCAACCAATATGTTTAAAGTCCATTGAACATCGAAGATATCTTTTAGTGAGCATTAGAGGTTCCAAAATTTTTAGATAAGTGATCATTGATGAATGAAGAAATAGATAATGGATGTCAATGGTGATTCCCTTAATATCTTACTAGTCTTACATGGCAACAAATGGTGGAATAATAATAACGGAAGTAGAAAAGCGCAAAGCATCTGAAGTGGAGATGCCTTTCGTACATTTACATAAGCACAAGGAAAGGTAAGTCACAGTCTCTATTACTCATTTTCATTAAGTTCTCTTCTTCATCTACTTCTTCTTCATCTACTTCTAATAGGAATTTTTTAATGGATCTATTCAAATAAATTCTTTAACTTTATTTTCTTTTCTAAGATAAGGTTTAGACATGATTCTTTTATAAGACGAGTTTTAGATAAGACATTTTCTCTTGAAAATATATTTTTATTTTAGACCTTTTCTTTTGAAAAAGTCCTTTATGTGTCTATTTAAAGAGATGTTATGTAATTTTGGAAGACAAGTTATTTTCCTTTTAATTAATCAATTTCATTTGATTATTAGAGGTCGATCCCCTCGAAGTGATCACCCTATCCCCTTTTTTATTTTTCTCTTTCGATTTTTCCACGTGATAAGTCTCCGGGTTCCTATCAACTTGGTATTAGAGCACGTTCACTTCATCATTGCCTTATAGTATCTCGCAGCAACTTCAACATGCACATGGTATTAATCCAACTTCAAGAGAAGAAAATCCACTCTGACATGACGATCGAAGGATCTCATCCTGATGCCAAATGGGCTCTGAAATTTGAAGTTAAGCACGAGACAAGGATGGATAAACTCGAAAAAACTATGGCATCGTTGGTCACAATAGTGCAAGAATTGAAGGATCGTTAAGAAGCAGATTCTAGCTCAACCATACTAATCAAAAAGGGAATAAATCAGTAGTCTCGACAATAACAATATGACCAAGGAGCGAACTAAAATAAAGATCGAGAGCACAACCTTCCACGTATGAAGGTGGAATTTTCTTACTGGGAGAACAACGATCCAATTGGATGGATTTCAAGGGTGAAAAATATTTTCGCTTCCACAGCACATTGAACAATGCAAAGGTAGAACTAGCCTCTATAAACCTCGAAGGTGATGTCATCCAATGGTATGACTGGCTTGAAGCATGCCATGAGCCTCCAAAATGGGAGGAATTCAAAGAAGAACTCATCAATCAATTTGGTCCCTCCGATTATGAGAATGTTGATGGAGAATTGGTCAAAATTTGACAGACTACAACCGTACTAGAGTACCAAGGATGATTCGAGCGACTCTCTAATCGAACTTGTGATTGGTCAAAAAAGCAATTACTAGGCACTTTTATTGAAGGACTTTGCCTTGATATACGACGAGAAGTAAAAATGAATCAACCTCGCACCATGAAGGCTGCTTTATCCTTTGCACGACTACAAGAAGAGAAGATCAATGAGGAAGAAAGAAGAAATAATAAGGTACTTCATGAAAACACATCGCATTGTTCAACACCTCGTAGATTGACAAGAGAAGAGATCAAGGAAAGAATGACAAAGGGATTATGTTGGCATTGCGATGAAAAGTGGCACCGTGGTCATCAATGCAAGTAAAAGAGGATACTGATGATTGAACCAATAGAGAACTCTGAGGAAGAAGATGATTTTGATGAAGGTGAAACACAAGATAATATCAATGAAGTACAATATGAATCTATGACAATATCAGTTTATGCCTTAGAAGGACTACAAATTCTGCAAACGATGAAGTTAAAAGGATTCATTAAAAAACAACCAGTAATGATACTTATAGATTCAAGAAGCATCAACAATTTTCTAGACTCAACCTTGGCAAGCAGGCTTAAACAAAAAATAGAGCAAACATCTACATTTGATGTTAAGGTGGCGGATGAAAGATCACTTACAAGTCCAGGAAAGTGCAATAGTATTAAAATTTTCTTACTAAATTATGAATTAATGACAGATCTCTTTCTTCTTTGTTAGGTTTTTCGGGCCGCGAAAACCGCGTTTTCACGTCGCGGAAACCCCGAAAGCCCCAGCCACCGGATCCGTGCAAAGAAAAATAAAACCAAAATACGAGTATGAGATTATAAACTTCGATCTACAGTAGATCTACAAAGGGAAAAACCTTTTATACATTCGATGCGTGTCTTTCGCGAATCCCGCTCGTCCAAAGTGTCGGATCTCAAGTTGTCAAAATAGACAACTCTCTAGAAGTATCCACACGAACAAGAAATGTTCTCTAACACTCAAGGATGGAGAAGAGAACACCACAAGTGTGCTAGCACTTCTTGATGCTCTCGGATGGGATTGGAAGAAGAAGAAAAGAAAAGAAGAGAACACACTCCTCTAAAATCTCTATGTGACTTTCACTAACCTTTCTTCTTGGATTAGACTCACTCACCTTCCTTCTCCCTTGCTTGAAACCCACGACAACCGTAGCAAAGGAGGAGGAAGAACCCAAGGAAGAAGATGCAACAATGAACACCCATCAATACCACAAAACAAAACCTCCACAAACATTAGTGTGGCCGGCCACATTTTGTAACTCCCCTCATTTAATGTGGCCGGCCACATTAAATGGAATGGGATGTGTAACCTCCATGAGGTGGCACACCATGATGAGATGGAGATGATGTGGTAAGGTTAGTCATGCGATGTAGGATGAGTCAACCTTCATGATGTGGTAATACATCAAGTCAAACTTGATGTTTCAACTTCCATTTGGTCAAGTCAAAATTGACCAATTCTCTTCCTTGTTGAGTTAAAACCAACCTTTGGTTCAAGTCAATTTTAATCTAATGAATCTCAATTCATTAATATAAATTGACTCAATGAATCAAATTTAAATTAGACTCATTCAACAATTGAATCTAATTGAGTCTAACTCAATAAGTCTAATTTGAATTAATCCGAATCTAATCTTTGGTACATCATATGAACCTAATCCAATTGGTTCATCATATGAACCTAATCTCCATCCACTTGTTCTTTGTGTGTGACCCAATAGGTTCTTGTAACGTTGGCAATGTTTCCAAACTCCTTTAGAAAACATAAGCAATGAGCGGCATCTAGCAATACATCATTGCTACCTAAGTTACAAGAATGTTGAGATCCAACATCACCTTGTGACTACTAATTGTGACTCCTCACAATATATGACAAGTGTCCTTCTATCCTAGACATCTAGATTGATCAATGTGAGGCATAGACCGTGTCATCCTCTAATCAATCTAAATCTTGAACTCCAAGTAGACTCACTCGATCAAATGAGCTCAATATCTCATATTGACTCATTTGGGCATGGCCATGTACTTCGTGGTCTCACTCTATCAAGAATATCGATGTCGCTCTCGTCATATAACAAGGATAGATCCCATCTACATCACTCACATCCCTCCGCATAATTTGTTACATACCCAGTAATCGCCTTTATAGTCCACCCAGTTACGGGTGACGTTTGACGAAACCAAAATACATAATTCCTTATGTAGGGAACTATGGTGACTTCAAGTCTAAGGACTAGTAGTCATACTAATAGCCACATGAGAAAGTATATGACACTCATATTGTAAAATACCGAAAATAATCGAATATTAATAAGGGAATTTTCTGGAATTTTTGGAAATTTTTTGGGAATTTTTTGGAGCTCGTACGGACGAGTTAACGGGGATAAAAAGGGGGTCCGGGAAAGCCTCTTTGGGTTACCCCGTTTAAGTGAGGAAAAGTTGTTTTTTCCTTTTCTTTTTATAATTTGTTTTCTTTTTCTTTTCTCGCCGAACCCCGCTCGCCCTTTCTTCCCTATCGCGATCCCGTGCCCTAACCGCCGGCCCCGACGGTTTCTTCCTCGTCGAAACCTGAAATCCCTCGGCCACTTCTCCTCTCCTCTGCCTCCCGAATCTTTTCTCCCTCTCCACAGCCGAGTGACGTTGTGCCCTAGCCGACGCCTTCTCCCCTTCATCGACACGGATCCAGCCGAGCCCTAGTGCCGGCTGCCACCACTGTGCCTTGCCGACGCCGCCATCCTTGTGCTCTAACGCCGACGACACTTGGGAGAGCGCCGGTCACCGCGACTCCTCCTCTTGCGGGCTCCCGACACAGCCAATACCTCCCTCTGCCCTCACCTCCAGTCGCATGCCACTGCCGATCCATCATCGCTGTTTCTGTGCCCTAGCGTCGGCGGTCGAGTTTCAATTGTGCCCTAGATTTCTCTCCTCTATTTCGGCTAGAATCCCCTTTGCCCTAATTCTTCATTTGCCGAGCCATTTGTTTGGACGAGAGTCCACTGTTGGGTCTTTCTCGGTCCCTTCTTCAAACACTCTCAGTGAAGTCTCCGACAGAGGAAGCAATTGGCAGCACTTCAGGTAAGGCATTGTATTCTGTAATTAGGCATTTTTGGTTTGTGATCTCATCTTGAACCTCAGTGAGGAAGAATTCCTAACAGGACTTGCTGTGGGGTTTTTCCTGGTCCAGCAATTTAATCCAGTGGTTGTTTACCTTAGATCCAGCAGCAACTACAGTTGTGAATTGAGGTAAGAGGTAAAGAATTGATCATCTTGTAGATGATTGGTTGATGGGTCAGCAAGGAATGTTAATTTAGGTTATGTTTTGTATTTGGTATGAGTTGGATTCTAGGTTAGGTTTATGTGATTTTTGATTAGGGTTTTGCCCTAACCTAGTGTAGGAGATTTTTGTTTAGCTATTTATAGGAGTGTAGCTAAATAAAAAGATTTATTTGTTTGACACAGGACTTTGACGCGAGACGAGTATCTCGACGTCGTATTCGGACCAGATTGGACTTTTCGATTGGAGGCGGGTACTTTTGACTTTATGTCTTTGATATGCATAGTAGTGAATTTAACAAGTAGCAATAATTATGTTCTCTTATTTGTTTCGGTTAATCACTAACCGATACCTGTTACATGATTGGTTGATTGCTTGTTTTGCATCTCATGTATTCCTTACCTGTTGATACATGCTTATAGGGGTAGTGATATACCATGCTTCACCATGTTCAGGACCTAGGTTTTATACCTTCAGTGTACCTTTGATTTGATTCGTTGACCTATGGTGCACTTTTATATATCTATGGATTAGCTCAGGATATTTTGTGGTTAGTGCCATGCACCATTTGCATGATTGCATGCTGTGCGATAGTCCGCTCCATTATTGTTGAGCACATCGCCAGTTATATGGATCTGCACACACCACCACTCATGGGTTAGTGGTCGATTCAGGTAGTGTGTGTTGCAGCAGGGACTTTGTTTGGCTCCGTTGGTCCGCTCATGGGTAGCGTGATGCAACGTGTTAGCCGACAGGGATTCCTCCCCGTCATCGTGTACCGGGAGTTGAGAGTATTGCGCTCCCCCATTTATGATTTGGGGTAGGAGGATAGGTGTACTACGACAGCATCCCGTCCACTCGGTCACTCATCAGGAGCAGTGACGACAGAGTGCACGGTTGTCACAGCCCTACCCACTCGATCTCACTATTGTGTGTGAGATGGTTGACTGGTGTCAGGGGTGACCAGGACGCATCATTGGCATCATATGCATGATGCATTTATTGCTTGTGTTTGTGCTTGCTGCATTTATATGCTGCATATTGTTTGGATGCCTATGTTTGACATGTTGGTTGCTACTCGGAAAGCCTAGAGGTTCCACTGTACAAAAATTTGGTATAAAGGTCTGAACCTTTTCCTAGCTACCATGTGTTCTTTTAAATTAAATTTTGGATCGCCTGCGGAACTTAACACGTTTGATCCAAAACTTAATCTATTTGTTCTTTTAGGTTTTGACTTGGATCTCCTGCGGAACTTAACACGTTCGACCCAAATCACCTTAAGTTATTAATTTCATTAAATATTAATTTCCATAATTGGTTCCCAGTACTGACGTGGCGAGGCACATGACCTTCTTGGATATGGGAGCAACCACCACCGACTAGACAAAACCTTTTATAGAAATCTAATATTTAATTTCCTAAAACAACTTTAGGTTAACCGAAAAGAACAATCAAATCACAAGGAAAAATAAAACAAAAAAAAACACAACTTCGAAAAACATATTCGAAATACTAGAGCGTAAGCCTCTTATATTTGGTATTATTTCCATAAATAACTAGTATGATGCGGAAAAGGAAAAACTACTAGTTATACCTTCTAGAAAGACCTCTTGATCTTCTACCGTATTCCTCTTCTAACCTCGGACGTTGTGTGGGCAATGATCTTCCGGGATGATAAACCACCAACCACCTTCTTCTCCTCCTAGCTAGGTTCGGCCACAACAAGGAAGCTTCACCAAGGAAGAAGATCAAAACACCAACCAAGCTCCAAGAGGTGCTAGCTTTCTCTCCTTCTTCTTCTTCTTCTCCAAGTAGTATCCAGCCTCCACAAAAACTCCAAGCAATAGGGATGTTTCGGCCACCACAAGAGGAAGAGAGGGAGAGGATGATGATGGCCGGCCACAACAAGGAACAAAAGAGGGAGAGAAATAATAGAGGTTATATCTCATGAAGGCACCCCCACCCCTTCTTTTATATTCCTTGGCCTATGCAAATTAGGAAATTTAATTACAATAAAATTCCCTTAATTTCCTTGACATGATTTAATTGAGAAAAATAAAATAAAATTTCCAATTAAAACAATATTGGCCGGCCACATCAAAAGAAATAAATTAGACAAGTTTTAATCAACAAATTAAAACTTCCTAATTTGTTTCCGAAAATTTTAAAAATAAAAATTCTCTTCAAAAATCTCTTCATAGTTGATAAAAAGAAATTTCTATAATTTTAATTTAACAATATGTGAATAATTTTTAAAGAGAAAATAAAATATCTCACCAATATACAAATAAGGAAAGAGATCTAATCTCTTTCTTTAATCTTTTGTATATATTTTACAAGAGAGATATTTTAATTTTAATTCTCTTTTAATAAATTATATCTTCCACATAATAAAAATTAAAATTAAAATCCTTTTTAATTTAATATGGCCGACCCATCTAGCTTGGGTTCAAGCTAGGGCCGGCCACACCAATTTATGCTTAGGCTGGCCCTAGCTTGGTTCCCAAGCTAGCTTGGCCGACCCCTATTAGGTGGGTATAGTAAGTGGGTATAGGTGGGTATAGTACTCTATAAATAAGAGGCTATGATAGGGACCGAGAGGAGGAATTGGTTTTGGTCTCCCGATAAAATTAAGCATCCCGTGTTCGCCCCGAACACACAACTTAATTTTATCAATAATAATTCATTCCACTAGAGAACTATTATTGAACTACCGCATCAATCCCAAATTACATTTTTTGGCTCCTTCTTATTATGAGTGTGTTAGTCTCCCTGTGTTTAAGATATCGAATGTCCACTAATTAAGTGAGTTACTGACAACTCATTTAATTAATATCTTAATCCAAGAGTAGTACCACTCAACCTTATCATCATGTCGGACTAAGTCCACCTGCAGGGTTTAACATGATAATCCTTATGAGCTCCTCTTGAGGACATTATCAACCTAGTATCTCTAGGACACAGTTTCCTTCTATAATCAACAACACACACTATAAGTGATACCATTTCCCAACTTATCGAGCTTATTGATTCATCGAACTAAATCTCACCCATTGATAAATTAAAGAAATAAATATCAAATATATGTGCTTGTTATTATATTAGGATTAAGAGCACACACTTCCATAATAACCGAGGTCTTTGTTTCTTTATAAAGTCAGTATAAAAGAAACGACCTCAAATGGTCCTACTCATTACACTCTAAGTGTACTAGTGTAATTATACAGTCAAGATAAACTGATACCTAATTACACTACAACCTTCTAATGGTTTGTTCCTTTCCATTTTGGTCGTGAGCTACTGTTTATAATTTATAAGGTACTGATAACATTATCTTCTGTATGTGGCACCACATACTATGTTATCTACAGTATAAATTAATTGAACAACTACAACTAAATGTAGACAATTTGACGAAATGTGATTCTTTATTCATAATGAATGTTTACAAAGCTTAGGCTTTCAGTATACACTCCAATAATCTCCCACTTATACTAATGACTAAGCTGCCATATCTTCTACCATACATCTGATTCTCATTCCCTCCACATGCCGATCGAAAGCTTTCGCCGGAAGGGCCTTAGTGAAAGGATCTGCCAGGTTATCCGCTGATGCAATCTTGGCGATGACAACTTCTCCTCGCTTCACGATATCTCGTATCAGGTGGTACTTGCGCTCTATATGTTTACTTGCCTTATGAGCTCATGGTTCCTTCGAGTTTGCAACTGCACCGCTATTATCACAATAAATTGTGATGATTTTGGGCAAACCAGGAATCACATCTAAGTCCATTAGAAAGTTCCTGAGCCATACTACTTCTTTAACTGCCTCAGAGGCTGCTACATACTCTGCTTCCATGGTTGAGTCCGAAACGCATTTCTGCTTAACACTCCTCCATGAAATGGCTCCACCTCCTAAAGTAAACATATAGCCTGATGTAGACTTACTGTTGTCCCTATCTGATTGGAAATCTGAATCCGTGTAACCCACAGGGAGCAAATCGTCTGCTTGGTAAACTTGCATATAATCTCTAATCCTTCTCAAGTACTTTAATATATGCTTTACCGCAGTCCAATGTCCTTGTCCAGGGTTACTCTGATATCTGCTGACCATGCCCACGGTAAAACAAATATCAGGTCTTGTACATAGCATTGCATACATAAGGCTTCCTACACTCGAAGCATAAGGAACTGCTTTCATGTCTTCTATCTCCTTTGATGTCTTAGGAGACATCTCTTTAGATAGAGCTATTCCATGCCTAAAAGGTAAGAAACCTTTCTTGGAATCCTGCATGCTAAAACGAGCAAGGATTGTATCTATATATGAAGCTTGGGACATACACAACATTCTTTTCTTGTGATCCCTTATTACTTTGATCCCAAGAATGTGTGCACACTCTCCTAAGTCCTTCATATCAAATTGTTTGGACAACCATACCCTTACGTCTGATAATACCTTGACATTGTTGCCAATTAACAAAATATCATCTACGTATAGTACAAGAAATACCACCACGTTTCCGTTACACTTCTTATATACACAAGACTCATCCGGACTTTGAATAAATCCATATGACTGGATTACTTCATTAAACCGGATGTTCCAAGATCTTGAAGCTTGCTTCAGTCCATAAATGGACCGATTAAGCTTACACACTAGATGCTCTTTGCCTTTTTCAATGAACCCTTCTGGTTGCTTCATATGGATGTTCTCTTCAAGACTTCCATTAAGGAAAGCTGTCTTGACATCCATTTTCCAAATCTCATAATCCATATGAGCAGCAATGGATAAGAGTATCCGGATAGACTTAAGCATGGCTACCGGTGAAAAGGTTTCCTCATAATCGATTCCCTCTTTCTGAGTGTACCCTTTCGCAACAAGCCTAACTTTGAAGGTTTCTACCTTCCCGTCTGTCCCTCTTTTCCTTTTGTAGATCCACTTACATCCAACGGCTTTTACACCATCAGGTGGTTCTACAAGCTCCCAGACCTTATTAGAGTACATAGACTCTATTTCAGAATTCATCGCCTTTTGCCAAGATGCTGCATCTATATCTTGGAGTGCTTCGTCATATGTCCGGGGATCAGGTTCATATTTACCCGGGATCAAGTCCGAAGACTCTCCCAAAAATATGAATCTCTCAAGCTACCTCACAACCCTCCCACTACGACGAGGCACTGTCTATGGTTGTGTATCATGTGTGACATGTGTTGCAGTCTCTTGTGGTACTTCATCTTGTACTGTTGATAGTAAAGTAGACGTGTCCTCTCTTAGTTCTTCTAAAACAACTTTACTACTGGGCTTGTGATCCATTATATAGTATTCTTCTAAAAACTGGGCATTGGTGCTAACAATGACCTTCTGGTCTTTAGGACTATAAAATAAACCACCTTTCGTTCCTTTGGGATATCCTACAAACACACGAACTTCTGTACGAGATTCTAACTTATCAGCATCTGGTTTCAGCACATGTGCTGGACTACCCCAAATCCGAATATGTCTTAGACTGGATTTTCGCCCATTCCACAATTCTATGGGAGTAGAAGAAACTGATTTAGAAGGTACTAAGTTCAGAACATACACTACTGTTTCCAGAGCATATCCCCAAAACGAATTTGGTAATTCTGAATAACTCATCATCGATCTAACCATCTCCATAAGAGTCATATTCCTTCGTTCTGCTACACCATTCTGTTGGGGTGTTCCAGGTGCAGACAATTGGGATTGAATCCCGGCCTCTGATAAGTAATTCCTAAACTCTCCTAAGAGGTATTCGCCACCATGATCAGATCGTACTGTCTTGATACTTTTACCTAATCATTTCTCCACATCAGCCTTGTATTCTTTGAACTTATCAAAGCACTCAGACTTGCGGCGCATTAGGTAAATATATCCGTATCTTGAATAATCATCTATAAAAGAGACAAAATATTCAAAACCACCTCTTGCATGGACAGACATAGGACCACACAAATCAGAATGAACCAATTCCAACAGTTCTTTGGCTCTATACCCCTTGGCCTTAAACGGCCTCTTGGTCATTTTTCCTTCCAAGCAAGATTCACAAGTTGGAAAATTTTCCAACTCTACCGAACTCAAAAGTCCATCAGCTATAAGCCTCTGAATCCTACTTAAGTTAATATAACCAAGCCTTAGATGCCAAAGATATGCTTGGTTTATTTCCGAAGGTTCTTTTCTCTTATTAGAGTTAGAAGATGAGTTATAAATTTCCATGTTTTGCTTTGTGGAAGAAATTGGATTTAAAATATACAAATTACCAACTAATGCACCAGAACAGATAATCACTTTATTTCTTTTAATAACTACATCGTTACTGAAAGAAACTGAATATCCATCTAAAAACAGTTTAGAAACTGAAATTAAATTCTTTCTAAAACTGGGTACATAAAGACAATTTCTTAAAACTAAATTTCTATTTCTACTAAAAGATAAGTAGACGTCTCCCACAGCAGATGCCACCTTAGTAGCATTGCCCATGTACACTGTAATTTCTCCTTCAGATAATCGTCGGGTTTCCTGGAACACCGCAAGGAATTGCAGACATGATCGATGGCTATCTACACACCAGGTGCTGGTAGATAACACCGCTAAACATGTTTCAACAACAAGAGCATGAGATATACCTTTGTTTTGGTTCCTACGAGGACAGTCCACCTTCCAATGTCCTGCCTGCTTGCAGATGAAGCACTTGCCCTTCGGCTTCTTCACTCCAGCTTTAAATCCCGTACTCTGAGACTTATTCACTTTCTTTGCTAAACCGACTTGTTTCTTCTTCTTCTTTCCTCTCGGTTTAGAAGTAGAACCATTTTCAGCATAGTGAATTTGAGCATTGTGACGAAATAATCCTTCTGCTGCTTGAAGTTCTGTCAGTAGTTCCACTAATGAATAAATCCTCTTATTCATATTATAGTTCAGGCGAAACTGCTCAAAACTTCTCGGTAGCGTTTGGAAGATCAAATCGATCTGGGTTTCCCCATCAATTTCTCCTCTAAGGATTTGTATTTCGTTCAGATAAGCCATCATCTTTAGGATATGATCCCTTACAGGAGTACCCTCTTGCATGGTGGCTGTCATTATCTTTCTCATGGCTTCTTGCCTAGAAGCCCTATCCTGATGACCAAAGAGTTCCTTGAGATTGTTCATAATATCATAAGCTGTTGGTAAATCTTGATGTTGATGTTGTAATACATTTGACATTGAAGCCAAAATGTAACACCGCGCTATCTCATCAGCTTTTACCCATTTCCTATGATATTCAATCTCCTCTTGGGTAGATTCACCAGTAGGTGCTTCAGGGCAAGCCTCAGTCAGTACAAATTTATAGCCTTCAGCAGTAAGAACAATGTCCAGGTTTCTTTTCCAATCTATGTAATTTGGTCCAGTAAGTTTATTCTGTTGAAGTATGATAGACAGTGGGTTGAAAGTCATCCTAAGAATCACAAATAACTTTTGGTCAGAACTCTAAATTTAGAATAATATTGATTCCTCAAACAATACTATTTTAAATTAACCAACACTTCAAAACACCGTGAATTTTGTATGCCACGTTAGTGTGGACGTATACAAATTTAACATTTGTAAAAGGAGGGTTTTATCCCATTAATTTTATTATCTTGTCAACCTAACTTTTTGACAAATAAAATTAATAGTTGGTGTCTTTTGGTCACACAAATAATAGCAGTGACTCCGATGGGGAGGATACTATTAGATGTGTCTAAGTGTATACCATTACTTGACACTAAGTCCATTAATAAGATTATGTCCCTTCTGTTGGGGAAGATCGCACGCTCTTAATTAACTTCCTATAGTCATCCAAAAATGGAAGTCTGTTCTAGTGATCCACAAACAAGCTCATCCGTTATGGAGGAAGGCACTCAGAGCCAACGCGCAAGCTTGTTTGCATCACTTACAAACCAGTAATGGAGACCATGGGATTTATTTAAAAATCCCTCCCCCACTTAGTTATTTATAAATGAGGAATTTTTACTATGCTAGCCTACTAGTCGTGTATACTAACATGCACACACAGCACAATATAAAAGCAATAAATAGAAAATCTAATTTTCAACTATTATGACTTTTATCTATAGTTGTCCTCCGTGTGTTGTCATCCCAAGCTGCTGCAATATTTGGCCACCGCCACCGGGTCTAGCTGTCGCATCCATCTTGCTCCTAGTTCCGCTGCGCCTCTGGTCCTTAGAAGGTTCCACGCTTTGCAAGATTTGATCCGCGACATAAATAGAATTTTACATTTTTTATCCTATATTCCATAAAAGGAATGTACATGTATCTAGATCAAAAATAAAATCCTAATTAAAACTAAATACAGCTCCTGCTGTATTTTTAATACAATCATGCACACACATATAAATGCCCTTGACATGTCCAAGGGTCCAATCACACACATAAAACTATAAGCCATAATAGTTGGATCCTGCATCCACAAAGTTAGCACATCCTACTATTATCCTACCTAAATTATGTATGACATGTGCATAATTAAATTAATACCAAATACACAGAGGCAAAACCCTAGCTCTCATACCAATTGTTGGTTGCTACTCGGAAAGCCTAGAGGTTCCACTGTACAAAAATTTTGTACAAAGGTCTGAACCTTTTCCTAGCTACCATGTGTTCTTTTAAATTAAATTTCGGATCGCCTGCGGAACTTAACACGTTTGATCCAAAACTTAATCTATTTGTTCTTTTAGGTTTTGACTTGGATCTCCTGCGGAACTTAACACGTTCGACCCAAATCACCTTAAGTTATTAATTCCATTAAATATTAATTTTCATAATTGGTTCCCAGTACAGACGTGGCGAGGCACATGGCCTTCTTGAATATGGGAGCAACCACCACCGACTAGACAAAACCTTTTATAGAAATCTAATATTTAATTTCCTAAAATAACTTTAGGTTAACCGAAAAGAACAATCAAATCACAAGGAAAAATAAAACAAAAAAAAACACAACTTCGAAAAACATATTCAAAATACTAGAACGTAAGCCTCTTGTATTTTGTATTATTTCCATAAATAACTAGTATGATGCGGAAAAGGAAAAACTACTAGTTATACCTTCTAGAAAGACCTCTTGATCTTCTACCGTATTCCTCTTCTAACCTCGGACGTTGTGTGGGCAACGATCTTCCGAGATGAGAAACCACCAACCACCTTCTTCTCCTCCTAGCTAGGTTCGGCCATAACAAGGAAGCTTCACCAAGGAAGAAGATCAAAACACCAACCAAGCTCCAAGAGATGTTAGCTTTCTCTCCTTCTTCTTCTTCTTCTCCAAGTAGTATCCGGCCTCCACAAAAACTCCAAGCAATAGGGATGTTTCGGCCACCACAAGAGGAAGAGAGGGAGAGGATGATGATGGCCGGCCACAACAAGGAACAAAAGAGGGAGAGAAATAATAGAGGTTGTATCTCATGAAGGCACCCCCACCCCTTCTTTTATATTCCTTGGCCTATGCAAATTAGGAAATTTAATTACAATAAAATTCCCTTAATTTCCTTGACATGATTTAATTGAGAAAAATAAAATAAAATTTCCAATTAAAACAATATTGGCCGGCCACATCAAAAGAAATAAATTAGACAAGTTTTAATCAACAAATTAAAACTTCCTAATTTGTTTCCGGAAATTTTAAAAATAAAAATTCTCTTCAAAAATCTCTTCATGGTTGATAAAAAGAAATTTCTATAATTTTAATTTAACAATATGTGAATAATTTTTAAAGAGAAAATAAAATATCTCACCAATCTATAAATAAGGAAAGAGATCTAATCTCTTTTTTTAATCTTTTGTAGATCTTTTACAAGAGAGATATTTTAATTTTAATTCTCTTTTAATAAATTATATCTTCCACATAATAAAAATTAAAATTAAAATCCTTTTTAATTTAATATGGCCGGCCCCTCTAGCTTGGGTTCAAGCTAGGGCCGGCCACACCAATTTATGCTTAGGCCGGCCCTAGCTTGGTTCCCAAGCTAGCTTGGTCGGCCCCTATTAGGTGGGTATAGAAAGTGGGTATAGGTGGGTATAATACTCTATAAATAAGAGGCTACGATAGGGACCGAGAGGAGGAATTGGTTTTGGTCTCCCGATAAAATTAAGCATCCCGTGTTCGCCCCGAACACACAACTTAATTTTATCAATAATAATTCATTCTACTAGAGAACTATTATTGAACTACCGCACCAATCCCAAATTACATTTTTGGGCTCCTTCTTATTATGAGTGTGTTAGTCTCCCTGTGTTTAAGATATCGAATGTCCACTAATTAAGTGAGTTACTGACAACTCATTTAATTAATATCTTAATCCAAGAGTAGTACCACTCAACCTTATCATCATGTCGGACTAAGTCCACCTACAGGGTTTAACATGACAATCCTTATGAGCTCCTCTTGAGGACATTATCAACCTAGTATCTCTAGGACACAGTTTCCTTCTATAATCAACAACACACACTATAAGTGATACCATTTTCCAACTTATCGGGCTTATTGATTCATCGAACTAAATCTCACCCATTGATAAATTAAAGAAACAAATATCAAATATATGTACTTCTTATTATATTAGGATTAAGAGCACACACTTCCATAATAACCGAGGTCTTTGTTTCTTTATAAAATCAGTATAAAAGAAACGACCTCAAATGGTCCTACTCATTACACTCTAAGTGTACTAGTGTAATTATACAATCAAGATAAACTGATACCTAATTACACTACAACCTTCTAATGGTTTGTTCCTTTCCATTTTGGTCGTGAGCTACTGTTTATAATTTATAAGGTACTGATAACATTATCTTCTGCATGTGGCACCACATACTATGTTATCTACAGTATAAATTAATTGAACAACTACAACTAAATGTAGACAATTTGACCAAATGTGATTCTTTATTATAATGAATGTTTACAAAGCTTAGGCTTTCAGTATACACTCCAACATGACATGCATATAGGATTTCTAT
Organism: Zingiber officinale; assembly: GCF_018446385.1. Classification (NCBI taxonomy): domain Eukaryota; kingdom Viridiplantae; phylum Streptophyta; class Magnoliopsida; order Zingiberales; family Zingiberaceae; genus Zingiber; species Zingiber officinale. The sequence goes on from NC_055987.1 coordinate 138,259,141, forward strand.
GCCACTCGGACTGTTTATCCTTATACCCAGGTCCTGGTTAGTACAATTTTTCTCCTGTTTACTTCAGTTGCATTTCATCCTTTTATATCAGGAGACTGTACGCATGATTAGTGCTAGGTGTTATTTCCCTACTTTGCATATCAGTTGTACCTGCTGAGTGTTGGACTCACCCCGCCTCCATTGTTATTATTTTTCATGTTGATGTTGTCAGGAGAGAGTTCCAGTTGCTGGTCCCCTGCAGACCACGAGGACTTGTTGACTTTTTGTTTTTAGTTTTTCTTCTTATTTGACTATGTTTAGACTTGGTTTGTTTGATACTTGGATATTGTATGGATTCTTATGATTGATGAATTTTCGTATGGTTTGGATTTGTTTTACTACATGCCTGCCTAGACGGCAGAAGAGGTAAGTTGATTTGATCGTCGGATTTGTGCCTTATGGGTGTAGTGGAGTAGGGTTGATTTCGAGTCATCGTATTTTTGTTCTAGTTTGTTATCTATTTAACTGCGTGGATGGCTGTGCGATGTATTTTTATTATTGTTATTATTCCAGCCGCATGTGGCTGAGGTATATGGTGGTGTAGAAAGTTTCAGATTGTCCGCCGTACAGGGAAGATGCTGCCGAAATTTCTTCAGACAGGGACTCCTCTGGGGCGTGACACATATAACGATCCATGATACTTTCTCATGACGGGTCATTCAGTATACATTCTCTAATGCATACCCATGTGTCAACTTGATATCTCTATATCCATGACTTGTGAGATCAAGTCATCGAGTTGACCTACATGCTAGTCTTATTGCATTAACATTGTCCCTGAATGTTAATACTCGACTAGGAATGATTAAGAGTAGTGTTCCCTATATCATCTTGTTGGTTGCTACTCGGAAAACCTAGAGGTTCCACTGTACAAAAATTTTGTACAAAGGTCTGAACCTTTTCCTAGCTACCATGTGTTCTTTTAAATTAAATTTTGGATCGCCTGCGGAACTTAACACGTTTGATCCAAAACTTAATCTATTTGTTCTTTTAGGTTTTGACTTGGATCTCCTGCGGAACTTAACACGTTCGACCCAAGTCACCTTAAGTTATTAATTCCTTTAAATATTAATTTCCATAATTGGTTCCCAGTACTGACGTGGCGAGGCACATGGCCTTCTTGGATATGGGAGCAACCACCACCGACTAGACAAAACCTTTTATGGAAAGCTAATATTTAATTTCCTAAAATAACTTTAGGTTAACCGAAAAGAACAATCAAATCACAAGGAAAAGAAAAACAAAAGAACACTATATCGAAAATAAATTCGAAACTCTAGAATCGTATGCCTCTTGTATTTAGTATTATTTCCAAAAATAACTAGTATGATGCGGAAAGAAAAAATACTAGTTATACCTTTTAGAAAAACCTCTTGATCTTCTACCGTATTCCTCTTCTAACCTCGGACGTTGTGTGGGCAACGATCTTCCGAGATGAGAAACCACCAAAGCACCTTCTCCTTTCTTCAAATTTCGGTCAAGCACAAAGCTTCCAAAAGATGAAGATCTTTTCCACCAACCAAGCTCCAAGGGATGTAGGCTTTCTCTCCTTCTTCCTCAAGCTAGATCCGGCCACCAATTAAAACTCCATAAGCATGAAGAGGTTCGGCCACAAAGAGAAGAAGAAGAGAAGAAGGAAGGGTCGGCAACACCACCAAGGAAAAGAGGAAGAAAAATAGAATAGAGTCGTTCCCTTGAAGCCTCCTCTACCCCCTCTTTTATAATCCTTGGTCTTGGCAAATAAGGAAAATTTAATAAAAATTTCCTTAATTCTTTTTCCATTGAAAAGAAAAATTATTTAATTAAAAATAATTTTCTTTTTCAAATACAATGGTCGGCCACCTCAAGCCCCAAATCAAGGAAAGTTTTAATTAAAACAAGAATTAAAACTTCCTAATTTGTTTCCAGAAATTTATAAAAATTTCTCCAATAATTTAATCCCTTCATGATTGGTTTATAAAAAGGAAATTTAATAAATTAAAATCTTTCTTTTAAACATGTGGATAAAAAGAAAGTTATCTCTAAAAATTAAAATCTCTTTTAATCTACAAATAAGGAAAGATATCAAGTCTTTTCTTAATCTTTTGTAGAAACTAATAAAAGAGAATTATTAATTTTTAAACTTTCTTTTAAATCATGAACATGGTTAAAAAGGAAAGTTTTCTTAAAATTTAAAATCCTCCTTTAATCAACAAATAAGGATAGATTTCAAATTTTAAACTCTCTTTTAAACATGTAGATGATTTACAAATAAGGAAAGTTTTTACCAAAAATTAAAACCATCCTTTTAAACTACAAATAAGGAAAGAGATTAATCTCTTCTCTTAATCTTTTGTAGAAAGCTTATAAAAGGAAATTTTTAATTTTTAAACTCTCTTTTAAAATCATGATATCCACATAAGAAATAATTTTAATAAAAATCCTTTTTAATATTCTAGTGGCCGACCACATAAGCTTGGGACCCAAGCTTTGGTCGGCCACCTACATGGCTCATCCACTTAGTCTTAGCCGGCCCTAGCTTGGGTTCCAAGCTAGCTTGGCCGGCCCCATTGGATGGGTAAGAAGGTAGGTATGCGGTGGGTATAAATCTCTATACACTAGAGGCTACGATAGGGACCGAGAGGAGGAATTGGTTTTGGTCTCCCGATAAAATTAAGCATCCCGTGCTCGCCCCGAACACACAACTTAATTTTATCAATAATAATTCATTCCACTATAGAACTATTATTGATCTACCGCACCAATCCCAAATTACATTTTAGGCTCCTTCTTATTATGAGTGTGTTAGTCTCCCTGTGTTTAAGATAACAAATGTCCACTAATTAAGTAAGTTACTGACAACTCACTTAATTAATATCTAGCTCCAAGAGTAGTACCACTCAACTTCATTGTCATGTCGGACTAAGTCCACCTGCAGGGTTTAACATGACAATCCTTATGAGCTCCTCTTGGGGACATTCTCAACCTAGATTACTAGGACACAGTTTCCTTCTATAATCAACAACACACACTATAAGTGATATCATTTCCCAACTTATCGGGCTTATTGATTTATCGAACTAAATCTCACCCATTGATAAATTAAAGAAATAAATATCAAATATATGTGCTTGTTATTATATTAGGATTAAGAGCACACACTTCCATAATAACTGAGGTCTTTGTTCCTTCATAAAGTCAGTATAAAAGGAACGACCTCAAATGGTCCTACTCAATACACTCTAAGTGTACTAGTGTAATTATATAGTTAAGATAAACTAATACCTAATTACACTACGACCTTCCAATGGTTTGTTCCTTTCCATCTTGGTCGTGAGCTACTGTTTATAATTTATAAGGTACTGATAACATGATCTTCTGTGTGTGACACCACACACCATGTTATCTACAATATAAATTAATTGAACAACTACATTTATCACAAATGTAGACATTTGACCAATGTGATTCTTATTTCTAGATAAATGTTTTATACCAAAAGCTAGGCTTTTAGTATACATTCTAACACATCTCACTATCGATTCAACCAATCGATTGATATAGGTAAGAACCTTCTACTCAAGGATGTTATTATACTTAGTTTATTTGGCACCAATACAAGTAAGTATAATAACCAAAAATCAAATGCCTTTATTTATGTAGAATATGATACAACAAGTCCATAATACAATCATCAAATGATTGGCTCTAGAGCTCTAGCTAACAATCTCCCACTAGTACTAGTGTCAATCAGTGTAGGCTCTAAGCCCCAATGACCTAGTGTGACCATCATGCTTCCTCTGTGCCAAAGCCTTGGTCAAGGGATCTGCGATGTTAGCCTCTGTGGGTACTCTGCAAATCTTCACATCTCCTCTCTCGATAATCTCTCGAATGAGATGGAAGCGTCGTAGTATGTGTTTGGTCCGCTGGTGTGAGTGAGGTTCCTTCGCCTGTGCTATAACTCCATTGCTGTCACAATAGAGCTCAATAGGGTCAGCAATGCTAGGAACCACCCCAAGTTCAGTGACGAACTTGCGAATCCAAACTGCCTCCTTTGCTGCCTCTGATGCAGCAATATACTCGGCCTCTGTCGTAGAATCAGCTACTGTGTCTTGCTTTGAACTCTTCCAGCTCACAGCACCACCATTTATGCAAAACACGAACCTTGACTGCGATCTATAATCATCCTGGTCGGTCTAGAAGCTAGCATCACTGTAACCCTTTACAGCTAGCTCATCAACGCCTCCATATATCAAGAAATATTCTTGAGTCCTTCTTAAGTATTTAAGAATATTCTTGACCGCTATCCAGTGACTTTCATCTGGATCTGACTGGTATCTGCTCGTCATGCTCAAAGCATACGAGACATCAGGTCGAGTACATAGCATGGCGTACATGATAGATCCTATGGCTGAAGCATAAGGGGTCTGATCCATGCGGTCTCTCTCCTCTCTAGAAGAGGGACCTTGAGTCTTCGAAAGACTCACGCCATGTGACATCGGCAGAAACCCCTTCTTGGAGTTCTGCATGGCAAACTGAAGGAGTACCTTGTCAATGTATGTACTCTGACTTAGGCCAAGCAATCTCTTAGATCTATCTCTATAGATCTGTATCCCTAGAATGAGGGATGCCTCACCTAAGTCCTTCATTGAGAAACATGTCCCTAGCCAAGTCTTGACAGACTGTAGCAAAGGGATGTCTTTCCCAATGAGTAGTATGTCATCCACATACAATATGAGGAAGACAACTATGCCCCCTACAACCTTCTTGTAGACACAAGGTTCATCTTCATTCTTGATGAAACCAAACTATTTGATTGCATCATCGAATCGAAGATTCCAGCTCCGAGAAGCTTGCTTTAGTCCATAAATGGACCTATGCAGCTTGCATACTCTGCTAGTATGCTTTGGATCTACAAAACCCTCAGGTTGTGTCATGTACACATCCTCGAGTAGGTTTCCATTCAGAAACACGGTTTTGACATCCATCTGCCATATCTCATAGTCATGGTAGGCTGCAATAGCAAGCATGATCCGAATGGACTTAAACATCGCTACTGGAGAAAAGGTTTCATCATAGTCAATACCATGAATCTGCTTGAAACCTTTAGCTACCAAGCGACCCTTATAGATAAGTCCATCCATGTCAGTCTTTCTCTTAAAGACCCACTTGCACTCAATGGGTTTTACCCCTTCAGGTGGATCAACCAAAGTCCATACTTGGTTGGTGTACATGGATTCCATTTTGGATCTCATGGCCTCTAGTCATTTCTCGGAATCTGGTCTCATCACAGCTTCCTGATAGGTGCTAGGCTCATCCTCTAGGAGCACAACGTCATCATGGTCAGACAAGAGAAATGAGTATCTCTCAGGCTGACGACGTACCCTATCAGACCTGCGAAGAGGTAGGTCTACTTGAACTGGTTGTTGTTCCTCAACTCTTTGTGGAACAACATCATCCACAACACTTTGTGGTTCCAGTTCAACTTCCATCAAGGCTGTAAAATACCGGAAAAAATGGAAAATAATAAAGTGGATTTTTTTGGAATTTTTGGAGATTTTTCGGGAATTTTTGGGAGCTCGTACGGATGAGTTAACGGGGATAAAAAAATAGGGCCCAGGAAAGCATGTTTAGTTTACCCATTTAAGAGAGGAAAAGTTTTTATTTTTCTTTTTCTTTTATTATTCTTTTCCCTTTTGTTTTTTTTTCTCTCCTGCGTGCTTCCCTCTTTCTCCCCTGTCGAACCCGACGCCTGCCCTAACCCATGCGACATCGACGGTTCTTCCTTCCCTTCCTCTCCGATCGACGCCGGCCCATGTTTCAATTTCCCCGTCTCTTTCCCTTTTCCGGCCGAGCAGCACAGACTCCTTTCTTCCCGGCGCCTTCTCCCCCTCGCGACCATTCTTCCTTAACCGGCGGTTCCCTCTCCCTTCCAGCGACGCCGACTGGACCGCCGACACCACCCGATTGCTGGCCGCCGACTCCCCATTGCCCTAGCGTCGACATCCCACTCCTGACGCCACAGCGTCGCGGTCGATTGCTAGCCACCCGAGCTCTCGTCGCCGGCTAATTCCCTGTGCCCTAGCCGCCAGCCACCGAGAGCCCTCTAATTTTCGCCACCGTGCCCTAGTTGCGATCCTCCTCAGTCGCTGCCCCTCTGACCCGATGCCCTAGTGCCATTGATGTTCTCTGTCGGTTCACCACCACAGTAGCAAGTGGAGTTCGCCTGAGAGAAGGCTGCTAACCTGGATTTGGAGTGAAGCTTGCAAGGTATTGGATTTGCAGGATTTGATTTCAAGATTTGTACTGGAATTGTAAACTATATGATGGATATTTGACCTATACAGCAGGATTTGGGAATTTTAGTGTTGGATTTGGAGGTTAGCGGCTCCACCTAGCTCCGGGCATCGTTCTGGCAGCAACTTCTTCGGCTGTGATTCAATAGAGGAGGGCAAATTAGGTAAGTTTTAGAAGTGATTTCGATTGTACATTGGAGTTTGTTTGTTATTTGATGATGGTGTTATGTTTGGTGGCGGAAAATAATTTCTAAATATAAGTGTGGATTGGAGGAAATGGTTGTGTTGATTTGAGGTGCTAGATTTACTGAGAAACAGATTTAATAGAGGGATAAATCAGATTTAATTGGTGATTAATTGTGTTGGTTTATAGGAGGAATTTATCCTTGCTGTAGTTACACATAAAATGGAAATTTGGAATAGTTACGGTTTCTGGTAAATAAGGATTTGTATTTGGTTATGCATTTGAGTTGTAGCTAAATAAAATATTTATATATTGGTGACACAGGACTGTGACTCGAGACGAGTATCTCGACGTCGTGTTTAGACCAGCTTGGACTTTTCGATTGGAGGCGGGTACTTTTGACTTATTGTCTTTGATATGCTTAGTAATGAAATTAACATGTTGCATTAATTGTGTTCCTTATTTGTTTCGGTTAATCACTGCCAATACATGTTATCTGTTTGATTGGTTGTTTGTTTCATCTCGTATTAATCTCGTACCTGATTTTTCATGCTCAGGGGTAGTGATATAACCATGTTTCACATGTTCAGGACCTAGGTTTGATACCTTATTGATCAGTATATCTTGATATGATTTATTCACTATGGTGCCCATTGTTATATGTCCAGAGGTTGGTTTAGTATATTACCATGCTTAGTGGCATGCACCATTTGCATGATCGCATGCTGTGCGATAGATTGCTCCCTTATTGTTGAGCACATTGCCAGTTTCATCACTGTTCGGTGCTCCGTTGTGACGCTCATGGGTAGCGTGACACAGCGTGATAGCATGTCAGTTTGGCTCTTCCGGTGCTCCGTTGGTCCGCTCATGGGTAGTGTGACGCAGCGAGTAGCACGTTAGAGATCCCTCCCCGTCATAGCGTACTGGGAGATGAGAGCATTGCGCTCCCCCATTTATGATTTGGGGTAGGAGTACGTGTGTACTCCGACAGCATCCCGTCCACTCGGTCACTCATTAGGGGTAGTGATGCAGAGTGCACGGTTGTCACAGCTCTACCCACTCGGTCCCACTTTTGTTATGAGTTGGCTGACTGGCGTCAGGGATGACCATGATATTGGCATCATATGCATGATGCATTTATTGTTTGTGATTGTGTTTGCTGCATTTATATGCTGCATATTGTTTGGATACCTATGTTTGACATGCATACAGGTCTTCTATACCTTTTGGACTGTTTGTCCTTATACCGGGTCCTGGTTAGTACAGATTCTCTCCTGTCTACTTCGGTTTGCATTTATCTTTATTTTATTCAGGAGACTGTACACATGATTAGTGCTAGGTGTTATTTCTTTACTTTGTATATCAATTGTACCTGCTGAGTGTTGGACTCACCCCGCCTCCATTGTTGTTATTTTCATGTTGATGCTGTCAGGAGGGAGTTCCAGTCGCTAGTCCCCACTGCACGTAGTGCTAGACCTCTGCTGATCATGAGATGTTATTTTAGTTTTCTTTATCAGACTATGTCTTAGTCTTGTATTGGTTTTTATTTATGGATCTTGTATGGGTTCTTATCGTTTGATGGATTTTTAGTATGGTTTGGATATGTTTTACTTCACGCCTGCCTGGACGGCAGAAGAGGTAAGTTTGTCGGATTTGTGTTTTACGAGTGTAGTTGAGTAGGGTGGTTTTCGAGTCAGAGTATTACTGCTTTATTTGATTATATATAACTGCGTGGATGTTTGTGTGATTGTTTATTTACTGTTATTATTCCAGCCGCATGTGGTTGAGGTATTTGAGATGTAGAAAGTTTCAGATTGTCCGCTGTACAGGGGAGATGCTGTCGAAATTTCTTCGGATAGGGATGTTGGGTTTTTCGGGCCGCGAAAACCGCTTTTCGCGTCGCGAAAACCGAATGAAATACAAGTACGAGTTTCAAAAACTTTAGATCTACTCCTGGATCTATGTGTTGAGAGCTTTTACCTTTGAAGCGTGCCCTCGCAAAACTCCCGCTCGTCCAAGGTACGTGTCGGATCTCCAAAGTATCAAGGTAGATACTTCTCTAGTGATATCCACACGAACAAGGAGTGCTCTCTAGCACTCAAGGATGGAGAAGAGAGCCCCAAGTGTGCTAGCACTTTCTAGAGCTCTCAGATAGAATTTGAAAAAGAAAAGGAGAGAAAAATAATAAGACTCTCACATACTCAACTAGTAGTATCCTCTTCTTGTGTCCTTCACACTGTCTTATCTTTTCTTGGATGAAACTCAACACCTTCTCACCTTCCAAAACCCCACGGCAACAGCAAGGAGAAGCAAGCATCCAAGGAAGAAGAAGCTAGAATGAATGCAAATCAATTGCATTCACCCATCATCAAGTGTGTGGCCGACCACACAAATGTAACCCCCTCATTTAATGTGGCCGACCACATTAAAAGGAATGGGTGTGTAACCTCCATGAGGTGGCACACCATTATGAGGTGGTGATGATGTGGCAAGGATGTGTCATGCCATGTAGGATGAGTTAACCTACATGATGTGGCAATGCATCAAGTCAAACTTGATGTTTCAACTTCCATTTGGTCAAGTCAAAATTGACCAATTTCTTCCTTGTTGAGTTAAATCCAACCTTTGATTCAAGTCAATTTCAATTTAATGAATCTCAATTCATTAATATAAATTAACTCAATGAATCAAATTTAAATTAGACTCATTCAACAATTGAATCTAATTAAGTCTAACTCAATAAGTCTAATTTGAATCCAATCTTTGGTGCATCATATGAACCTAATCCAATTGGTTCATCATATGAACCTAATCTCCATCCACTTGTTCTTTGTGTGTGACCCAATAGGTTCTTGTAACGTTGGCAATGTTTCTAAACTCCTTTAGAAACATAAGCAATGAGCGGCATCTAGCAATACATCATTGCTACCCAAGTTACAAGAATGTTGAGATCCAACATCACCTTGTGACTACTAATTGTGACTCCTCACAATATGTGACATTGTCCTTCTATCCTAGACATCTAGATTGATCAATATGAGGCATAGACCGTGTCATCCTCTAATCAATCTAAATCTTGAACTCCAAGTAGACTCACTCGATCAAATGAGCTCAACATCTCATGTTGACTCATTTGGGCATGGCCATGCACTTAGTGGTCTCACTCTATCAAGAATATTGATGTCGCTCCCGTCATATGGGAGGGATAGATCCCATCTACATCACTCACATCCCTCTGCATATACCCGGTAATCGCCTTTATAGTCCACCCAGTTACGGGTGACATTTGACGAAACCAAAGTACATAACTCCTTATGTAGGGATCCATGGTGACTTCAGGTCCAAGGACTAATAGTCATACTAATAGCCACATGAGAAAGTATATGACACTCATATAACGATCCATGATACTTTCTCATGGCGGGTCATTCAGTATACATTCTCCAATGCATACCCATGTGTCAACTTGATATCTTCATATCCATGACTTCTGAGATCAAGTCATCGAGTTGACCTACATGCTAGTTTTATTGCATTAACATTGTCCCTGAATGTTAACACTTGACTAGGAATGATTTAGAGTAGTGTTCCCTATATCATCTCACTATCGGTTCAACTAACCGATTGATATAGGTGAAAACCATCTACTCAAGGACATTATTATACTTAGTTTATTTGACACCAATACAAGTAAGTATAATAACCAAAATCCAAATGCCTTTATGTATATAGAATATGATACAATAAGTCCAAAATACAATCATCAAATAATTGGCTCTAGGGCTCTAGCTAACAAGGGACTCCTCCAGGGCGTGACAATTGAGTGGTATCAGAGCTTAAGTTTTACGATCGTTGTCTTTGTATTTTGGATATTTGGGATAACCTGATACCAATTTATTTGGTATCAGAGCGCCAAAGTTTGGCGATACTTGGTTGGTTTCCGTGTGTTGGATTTTGAGATTTAACTGATACCAATTTATTGGTATCAGAGCAGGGTTGTGATACCTGCTTTTGTTGTTCTGGAGATTTATCGGATACCTGTTGTTGGTATTCTGGATATTTGGGTTAGCCAGGTTTGCGAGTCAAACTGGGCATTTTCGGATTTTCGATATGGTTATGTTTCGGATTTCCGTTTCGGATTTATATGGATTTCCGGTGATTTTCTCAGTTGAAATTTTGAGGTTAATTTGGGGACTGGACAGCGACGGAACATCTCCGGACGGCATATAGGTATGATGTTTATTTTATGATAGTTATGACATGTATTAGCACTTTATCTTTAGTACTTGTCTGGTTGTTGTAACACACATTACGTGTGATAGGTTAACCATTGAGCATGATTGACCTTAATAGAGATCAAGGATTATAGTCTCTGGTGATTTTTCATATCATACCATCAGTAGTTTTAGTTTCTATTACTACTAGTAGGAGATGGAGGCACATACCAACCTCCGATATTGTTTAATGGGTAGTGGATGATACCTATATATTCCTGTTGACTTAGCCAGTAGAGTTTTTATACTCATATCTTTTGGATATTAGGGTACCTAATACGATGAAAATTGTTCATTTGGGAGTTACCATGTTTGATCATTGTTGAGAATGGTTTGAGGTTGAGGGATATTATGAGATCAGATATTGTGATATGTTGATTTCTAATGATTTATGAGAGTAAATGTTATGTGGTTGTCTGATGATCTATTACTAGATATTTGTTTTGATGATCTATTAGTGGATAACTATTTTGATGATCTAGTATTTGGGTTGTGGTTGATGGTGACATAGTGAGTGTCATGTATGATGTTCATAGGTTTGCTGATTATAGTTGGTGATCAGATTATAAATTAGGTGCTAGAGAGTTTACGGTTGAGTGTACTTATGAGATTTTAATAAATCTGGTTAGTTGTGGTTAGTTAACAGGATGATAAAATTGATATTTGCTTCCTCTGATATTGGACTATGTGGATAAATAATGATTTGATGTTTTGAATGTCAACTTGCTCTCGTGGGAAGTAGAGACTTATTCATCTGATATTATGTGGGCTGATATTTTTGAGGATAAAAATGAGAGTGTCTTGATGTTCTTGAATTCTGACTTTATCTTTTGGGTCGTACACATTTATACATATGATATTATGTGGGCTGGAATTTTTTAGTTTGAGTTGAGGTAACTAGTGTTGAATTGACCCATGAACTGATTTAGTTATTTGACAATTTATTTGGGGGTCAAGTTGTTACTTGCTCTGGTGTCTATAAAGATAGATCCCTTCGGATAGTTTTATATGGATTATGGATCAATGAACTGGTAGGATTTTTGTTGTGCTGCCTTTGGTTGTCATAGTTGAAATTTTTCTGAGTCTGTTGAGTGGATACATGTATGGAACATGATATCCGGTTGATTATGATTGGATTGGTTTGTGAATCCTGGCAAAATTTTTGATCATATAACTCCATATGAATGATTAGTAATGGTTTCAGATATTGAGGATATAAATTTGATTGAAGTGTTAAATGTAATCAATTTTTCATCAATGTCAAGGCTGGATGAAAATGATTGAGTATTATGTCGGATTTGGATAACATAGAAGGTAAAATAGGGGATGTCAGGTTGATTGGATTAAATATGTTGATTAGGTATATCTATGTAGTGTATACTTGTCCAGTTATGATTATTGTGAGTGTCTAGTAGATTATACCCTAGTGGTTAGACATACATGTCTGATTGTTTAATTGAAAGTATCTTGTCGATTTAATTTATGTTGTGGGATGTGCACATGAGTTTAGGTATTTTTCTTGATGTATCTTGTCGATTTAATCTGTGGCGTAGTATGTGCGCATGTGTTTGAGTGTCTTAATTGGAAGTATTTTGTCGATTACATCGGTGTTGTGATAAGTACATATGGGTTTGATGTGGTATCTGAGGTATTTTTTTTTTTATTAAGTTTGATTTTGAGTGCACCTGGGTTTAGTATGCTTTGTTGGAAGTATTACGTTGATTATACTTTTGGCATAGGTGTATATATGCCATGTGAGGTTGTTTGAGGTGTATTGTCGATTATACCTATGTTGATATATGCACACGGGTTCGGTAGGTATTGTTGGAGGTATCATGCTGAATATACCTGATTTGTGTGTGTGTTTGGTGTATAATAATTGGAGGATTATGTTGATCATACATATGTTGTGTGAGCAAGTGTGCCAGGTGTATTGTTGGTAGCAGCATGATTCTACTTATGTTGAATGCAGGATGTAGAGTGTCTGCATTATGTCATTTGTTGGATTACCCTGTCAACCCATATTTTTATCAGTGGGTGACTCACCACGATGTTGATAGATTTGACGATGAGTTTGATTTGATTGCTAGATTGATATACCTTTGGCTGCCCATAGTGGCATGTGGTTGAGTGATCTCGTGCAGCCTCTAGTTGGATAGTTAGGTGCCTTGGACACTTAAGGATCGTTTGTGGTGGAGCGGAGCTCCTACATATTATTGTTGGTTTGTGATAGAGCATTGCCCTTACATATTTTGGATTGTTGTGGTGGAGCGTTGCTCCCACATATTACGGATTGTTTGTGGTAGAGCGTTGCTCCCACGTATGTGGTATTTCTTGTGATGGAGCATTGCTCTCACACTGGTGGATATATTCTTTGGTGATTTGTATTGTTGGTGATTATATTTCAAACTTATTGTCAGGAATCTTATGGTTAGAAATGTCTGTGATACGGACATTATGGGTCATGATTTTACCATTAGGGTTTAGGAAGCCTTAGATGTTTTCAGAGACTGGATGATTTTGGTATTCTCAGGATGTTTGGATCAGTTTCCATTGTCTTTGTTGACGATGTTGTGATTTATTTCGGATCCACGGTGAGTCACGCACATCATCTTTGCATAGTTCTAGAGATGTTTAGATGGAAACATCTAGATGTGAAGATCAGTAGTACGTATTTTGGTTGTCTTCTGTGAGATGTTTGAGACACATGGTCACCAGTAGGAGTATACCGTGGTTCCACAGGAGATCAAGGTTGTTACCGTTGGGAGAAGACGGAGTCTATAGAAGAGGATCGCAACTTCCTTTGTTTGGCTCGATATTTCCGGAGATACGTTGAGGGTTTCTCTCAGATAGCTATGTCACTGACACGCCTGACCTGGAAAGGCGTGAAGTTCACTTGGACTGAGGATGACAAGACCAGCTTCTAGGAGCTGAAGCGGAGACTAGTGTCGGCTCCGATTTTGAATTTTTACCTTCTGGAGAGGACGGATATGTCCTCTGCACCGACGCATCTATTCAGGGTTTGAGCGTTGTTCTGATGCAGCACGATATGGTAGTCTCCTATGCTTCTCGTCAGTTGAAGGAGCATGAGAAGATCTACCTAGGCATGATGTACCAACAGGTCAAGGTTGACCGGATGTTGGTTCGAGAGACTTGGGACTTGGTGTTGAGGAAAACCAAGCTTTGGATCGATCAGTGGATCGATCCATTGATACCATGGATTCCTGATCGGTCAGCAGACCGATCCAGTGATACGACTGATCGGTCTGCAGACCGATCAGTAACCACACAGTGAGCTTCTGTGTGTTATCTGATCGGACTGAAGACCGATTAGGAGGCCGATCAGAAGAAGGCAACAGAGCTGGGAAAGGACAGCTGATCGGTCTAGGGACCGATCAGCATAGAGCCTGATCGGTCTTCAGTCCGATCAGATAACACACAGAAGCTCACTGTGTGGTTACTGATCGGTCTGCAGACCGATCAGTCGTATCACTGGATCGGTCTGCTGACCGATCAGGAATCCATGGTATCAATGGATCGATCCACTGATCGATCCAGAGCTTGGTTTTCCTCAACACCAAGTCCCAAGTCTCTGGAACCAACATCCGGTCAACCTTGACCTGTTGGTACATCATGCCTAGCATCTGGTCACTCCCTTAACCTGCTAAGACTCCCCACCAAGTGTCCGGTCAATCCCTTTGACCCACTTGGACTTTTCTCTTCGTGCCAAGTATCCGGTCACTCCCTTGACCTACTTGACCTTCTCAACACCAGATGTCCGATCAGCCTTGATCCATCTGAATTTTTCCTTGCCCGGCTTCACTCACCAGGACATCCCAACTGCCTGGCTTCACTCACCAGGACTTTCACCAACTGCCTGGCTTCACTCACCAGGACTTTCACTTTCACCTAGCTTCACTCTCTAGGGTTTTCACCTGGCTTCACTCACCAGGATTTCCAATCTGCCTGGCTTCACTCACCAGGACTTTTCCGTCTGCCTTCCTGGTCTAGAGAACGAGCTACCGAGCCCTCTCTGACCTAGTCCGGAGAACGAGCTACCGAGCCCTCTCCGACATCGTCCGGTCCAGAGAACGAGCTACCAAGCCCTCTCTGACCTAGTCCGGAGAACGAGTTACCGAGCCCTCTCCGACTTCGTCCGGTCTAGAGAACGAGCTACCAAGCCCTCTCTGACCTAGTCCGGAGAACGAGCTACCGAGCCCTCTCCGACTTCCACATCCGGTCCAGAGAACGAGCTACCGAGCCCTCTCTGACCATAGTCTGGAGAACGAGCTACCGAGCCCTCTCCGACTTCCACATGCCAAGTTCCCATACTTGGACTTCTCCGTGCTAAGTCAACTCACCTCGGGTCAACCAAGTCAACTTTAACCAAGGGTTGCACCAACAATCTCCCATCAAAATACAACTCTTCTGTTCTTGTCAAACATCAAAATACAACTCGAGTCAGGTCAACTCGAGTCGGGTCAATCAGGTCAACCTTGACCTAAGGTTGCACCAACACACAGGAGATCAAGGTTGTTACCGTTGGGAGAAGACGGAGTCTATAGAAGAGACTCGCAACTTCCTTTGTTTGGCTCGATATTTCCGGAGATACGTTGAGGGTTTCTCTCGGATAGCTATGTCACTGACACGCCTGACCTGGAAAGGCGTGAAGTTCACTTGGACTGAGGATGACAAGACCAGCTTCTAGGAGCTGAAGCGGAGACTAGTGTCGGCTCCGATTTTGAATTTTTACTTCTGGAGAGGACGGATATGTCCTCTGCACCGACGCATCTATTCAGGGTTTGAGCGCTGTTCTGATGCAGCACGATATTGTAGTATCCTATGCTTCTCGTCAGTTGAAGGAGCATGAGAAGATCTACCCTGTACATGATCTGGGCAAGTCGCCATTATTTTTGCCATGAAGATTTGGCGACATTATTTATATGGCGTTACATTTGAGATTCTCACTGACCATAAGAGTCTCAAAGATCTGTTTACTTAGAAGGAACTTAATCTCCGACAGAGGAGATGGATGGAGTTCCTGAAGGATTATGACTGTATGATTGACTATCACCCGGGGAAAACTAATATGGTTGCCGATGCACTTAGCAGGAAGTCTGGAGGGACTTTAGCTTGCCACCGAGTTTTATTTACAGACTTGGTTAAGAGTTTTTCCGAACTAGACCTTGAGGAGAGGACCATTCAGACTTTAGAGGATCTGCTGAGGTCATGTGTTATGGATTTCGGAGGCAGTTGGGAGGACCATCTGCCGTTGGTAGAGTTTGCCTACAACAACAGCTTCCATTCGGCTATCCAGATGGCACCGTTTGAGGCGTTGTATGGTAGACCTTGTCGGACACCTGTCCTCTGGGATGAGGTTGGAGAGGCCCAGTTGTTGGGACCTCATAGAGTTCAGCAGTGTTGGTTGCTACTCGGAAAACCTAGAGGTTCCACTGTACAAAAATTTTGTACAAAGGTCTGAACCTTTTCCTAGCTACCATGTGTTCTTTTAAATTAAATTTTGGATCGCCTGCGGAACTTAACACGTTTGATCCAAAACTTAATCTATTTGTTCTTTTAGGTTTTGACTTGGATCTCCTGCGGAACTTAACACGTTCGACCCAAATCACCTTAAGTTATTAATTCCATTAAATATTAATTTCCATAATTGGTTCCCAGTACTGACGTGGCGAGGCACACGGCCTTCTTGGATATGGGAGCAACCACCACCGACTAGACAAAACCTTTTATAGAAAGCTAATATTTAATTTCCTAAAATAACTTTAGGTTAACCGAAAAGAACAATCAAATCACAAGGAAAAGAAAAAACAAAAGAACACAACATCGAAAAACATATTCGAAATTCTAGAATCGTAAGCCTCTTGTATTTGGTATTATTTCCATAAATAACTAGTATGATGCGGAAAGAAAAATTACTAGTTATACCTTGTAGAAAAACCTCTTGATCTTCTACCGTATTCCTCTTCTAACCTCGGACGTTGTGTGGGCAACGATCTTCCGAGATGAGAAACCACCAAGCACCTTCTTCTTCTCCTAGCTAGGTTCGGCCAACACAAAGAAGCTTCACCAAGGACGAAGAGCAAAACACCAACCAAGCTCCAAGGGATACAAGCTTTCTCTCCTTCTTCTTCTTCTTCTCCAAGTAGTATCTGGCCACCACAAGAACTCCAAGCAAGAGATAAGTTTCGACCACCACAAAAGAGGAAGAAAGGAAGAGGATGGTCGGCCACAATAATTTTCTTCAAGGATGAATAATTTCGGCCACCACCAATGCTCCAAGGGATGCTAGAGATGAGACTTGCTTTCTCTCCTTCTTCTCCTTCCTTGATCCGGCCACAAACAAAAGCTCCACCAAGAAGATAGGTTTCGGCCAACAAGAGGCGAAGAGAGAAAGGGAAGGGCCGGCCACCACACCAAGGAAAAGAGGGAGAAAAATAATAGAGGTTGTTCACCATGAAGGCACCCCTACCCCTTGTTTTATATTCCTTGGCTTTGGCAAATAAGGAAATTTATTTATAATAAAATTTCCTTAACTTTCCTTGACAACAATTAATTAAGAAAAAATTAAATAAACTTTCCTAATTAATTTTATGTGGCCGGCCACCTCATGTAAAGCAAATAGGATAATTTTAATCAACAATTAAAACTTCCTTTTTTGTCTTTGGAAATTTTAAAAAATAAAATTTTCCTTTTAAAATCCCTTCATGGTTGATAAAAAGAAATTTCTATAATTTTAATTTTCAACATGTGAATAATTTTTCAGAGAGAAAAAATAAAATATCTTTCCAATCTACAAATAAGGAAAGAGATCTAATCTCTTTCTTTTAATCTTTTTGTAGATCTTTTTAAAGAGAGATATTTTTATTTTAATTCTCTGTAATAAATTATATCTTCCACATAATAAAAATTAAAATTAAAATCCTTTTTAATTTAATGGGGGCCGGCCACCTAAGCTTGGGTCAGCCACCCATGAACCAAGGTTTGGCCGGCCCTAGCTTGAACCACAAGCTAGCTTGGCCGGCCCCTTTCTCATGGGTATAAAGGTGGGTATAGGTGGGTATAGTACTCTATAAATAAGAGGCTACGATAGGGACCGAGAGGAGGAATTGGTTTTGGTCTCCCGATAAAATTAAGCATCCCGTATTCGCCCCGAACACACAACTTAATTTTATCAATAATAATTCATTCCACTAGAGAACTATTATTGAACTACCGCACCAATCCCAAATTACATTTTTGGGCTCCTTCTTATTATGAGTGTGTTAGTCTCCCTGTGTTTAAGATATCGAATGTCCACTAATTAAGTGAGTTACTGACAACTCATTTAATTAATATCTAAATCCAAGAGTAGTACCACTCAACCTTATTGTCATGTCGGACTAGGTCCACCTGCAGGGTTTAACATGACAATCCTTATGAGCTCCTCTTGAGGACATTATCAACCTAGTATCTCTAGGACACAGTTTCCTTCTATAATCAACAACACACACTATAAGTGATATCATTTCCCAACTTATCGGGCTTATTGATTCATCGAACTAAATCTCACCCATTGATAAATTAAAGAAATAAATATCAAATATATGTGCTTGTTATTATATTAGGATTAAGAGCACACACTTCCATAATAACCGAGGTCATTGTTTCTTTATAAAGTTAGTATAACAGAAACGACCTTAAATGGTCCTACTCAATACACTCTAAGTGTACTAGTGTAATTATACAGTCAAGATAAACTGATACCTAATTACACTACGACCTTCTAATGGTTTGTTCCTTTCCATTTTGGTCGTGAGCTACTGTTTATAATTTATAAGGTACTGATAACATCATCTTCTGCATGTGGCACCACATACTATGTTATCTACAGTATAAATTAATTGAACAATTACATTTATCACAAATGTAGACATTTGACCAATGTGATTCTTATTTCTAAATAAATGTTTATACCAAAAGCTAGGCTTTTAGTATACACTCTAACAAACAGGATGCAGAGTTGGTCCGTACTATCAGACGGAGAATGTCAGAGACGCAGGACCGCCAGAAGAGTTATGCTGATAGGAGACGCAGACCACTAGAGTTCTCTGTTGGCGACCATGTATTTCTGCGAGTTTCACCCACGAAAGGGGTGAAGAGATTTGGCCTCAGAGGTAAGCTAGCTCCGCGGTATATTGGCCCTTTCGAGATCTTGGAGAGGATCGGAGCGGTAGCTTACCGACTGGCACTACCACCGTCCCTGTCAGGCGTTCACGATGTATTCCACGTATCTATGCTGCGGAGATACGTGCCCGACCCGACACATGTGCTGACAGATGTCTCAGTTCCAGTTCAGCCTGACGTCACCTATGAGGAGGTTCCAGTACGGATTCTCGGCCGGAAAGAGCGTCAGTTGCGGAACAAGACTATTCGGCTGGTTAAAGTCGGATGGCAGCATCATTCGGATGAGGAGGCTACCTGGGAGCTCGAGGATACGATCCGAGCTCGATATTCCAATCTTTTTACTTGAGGTATGTGATTTAATTTACCGTTCAGCATTTATAATTGTTACCTGTTATTAGTATTTGTTGATGGTAGATACTGAAATTTGGGGACCAAATTTTTATTAGTGGGGGAGAATGTAAAATACCGGAAAAAATGGAAAATAATAAAGTGGAATTTTTCAGAATTTTTGGAGATTTTTCGGGAATTTTTGGGAGCTCGTACGGATGAGTTAACGGGGATAAAAAAATGGGGCCCAGGAAAGCATGTTTAGTTTACCCATTTAAGAGAGGAAAAGTTTTTATTTTTCTTTTTCTTTTATTATTCTTTTCCCTTTTGTTTTTTTTTCTCTCCTGCGTGCTTCCCTCTTTCTCCCCTGTCGAACCCGACGCCTGCCCTAACCCATGCGACATTGACGGTTCTTCCTACCCTTCCTCTCCGATCGACGCCGGCCCATGTTTCAATTTCCCCGTCTCCTTCCCTTTTCCGGCCGAGCAGCACAGACTCCTTTCTTCCCGGCGCCTTCTCCCCCTCGCGACCATTCTTCCTTAACCGGCGGTTCCCTCTCCCTTCCAGCGACGCCGACTGGACCGCCGACACCACCCGATTGATGGCCGCCGACTCCCCTTTGCCCTAGCATCGACGTCCCACTCCTGACGCCACAGCGTCGCGGCCGATCGCTAGCCACCCGAGCTCTCGTCGCCGGCTAATTCCCTATGTCCTAGCCGCCAGCCACCGAGAGCCCTCTAATTTTTGCCACCGTGCCCTAGTTGCGATCCTCCTCAGCCGCTGCCCCTGTTACCCGATGCCCTAGTGCCATTGATGTTCTCTGTCGGTTCACCACCACAGTAGCAAGTGGAGTTTGCCTGAGAGAAGGCTGTTAACCTGGATTTGGAGTGAAGCTTGCAAGGTATTGGATTTGCAGGATTTGATTTCAAGATTTGTACTGGAATTGTAAACTATATGATGGATATTTGACCTATACAGCAGGATTTGGGAATTTTAGTGTTGGATTTGGAGGTTAGCGGCTCCACCTAGCTCCGGGCATCGTTCTGGCAGCAACTTCTCCGGCTGTGATTCAATAGAGGAGGGCAAATTAGGTAAGTTTTAGAAGTGATTTCGATTGTACATTGGAGTTTGTTTGTTATTTGATGATGGTGTTATGTTTGGTGGTGGTAAATAATTTCTAAATATAAGTGTGGATTGGAGGAAATGGTTGTGTTGATTTGAGGTGCTAGATTTACTAAGAAACAGATTTAATAGAGGGATAAATCAGATTTAATTGGTGATTAATTGTGTTGGTTTATAGGAGGAATTTATCCTTGCTGTAGTTACACATAAAATGGAAATTTGGAATAGTTACGGTTTCTGGTAAATAAGGATTTGTATTTGGTTATGCATTTGAGTTGTAGCTAAATAAAATATTTATATATTGGTGACACAGGACTGTGACTCGAGACAAGTATCTCGACGTCGTGTTTGGACCAGCTTGGACTTTTCGATTGGAGGCGGGTACTTTTGACTTATTGTCTTTGATATGCTTAGTAATGAAATTAACATGTTGCATTAATTGTGTTCCTTATTTGTTTCGGTTAATCACTGCCAATACATGTTATCTGTTTGATTGGTTGTTTGTTTCATCTCGTATTGATCTCGTACCTGATTTTTCATGCTCAGGGGTAGTGATATAACCATGTTTCACATGTTCAGGACCTAGGTTTGATACCTTATTGATCAGTATATCTTGATATGATTTATTCACTATGGTGCCCATTGTTATATGTCCAGAGGTTGGTTTAGTATATTACCATGCTTAGTGACATGCACCATTTGCATGATCGCATGCTGTGCGATAGATTGCTCCCTTATTGTTGAGCACATTGCCAGTTTCATCACTGTTGCTTGACTCAGCGTGGCGTGACAGCGTGGTAGCACGTCAGTTTGGCTCTTCCGGTGCTCCGTTGGTCCGCTCATGGGTAGTGTGACGCAGCGTGTAGCACGTTAGAGATCCCTCCCCGTCATAGCGTACCGGGAGATGAGAGCATTGCGCTCCCCCATTTATGATTTGGGGTAGGAGTACGTGTGTACTCCGACAGCATCCCGTCCACTCGGTCACTCATCAGGGGTAGTGATGCAGAGTGCACGGTTGTCACAGCTCTACCCACTCGGCCCCACTTTTGTTATGAGTTGGCTGACTGGCGTCAGGGGTGACCATGACATTGGCATCATATGCATGATGCATTTATTGTTTGTGATTGTGTTTGCTGCATTTATATGCTGCATATTGTTTGGATACCTATGTTTGACATGCATACAGGTCTTCTATACCTTTCGGACTGTTTGTCCTTATACCGGGTCCTGGTTAGTACAGATTCTCTCCTGTCTACTTCGGTTTGCATTTATCTTTATTTTTATCAGGAGACTGTACGCATGATTAGTGCTAGGTGTTATTTCTTTACTTTGCATATCAATTGTACCTGCTGAGTGTTGGACTCACCCCGCCTCCATTGTTGTTATTTTCAGGTTGATGCTGTCAGGAGGGAGTTCCAGTCGCTAGTCCCCACTGCACGTAGTGCTAGACCTCTGCTGATCATGAGATGTTATTTTAGTTTTCTTTATCAGACTATGTCTTAGTCTTGTATTGGTTTTTATTTATGGATCTTGTATGGGTTCTTATCGTTTGATGGATTTTTAGTATGGTTTGGATATGTTTTACTTCACGCCTGTCTGGACTGCAGAAGAGGTAAGTTTGTCGGATTTGTGTTTTACGAGTGTAGTTGAGTAGGGTGGTTTTCGAGTCAGAGTATTACTACTTTGTTTAATTATATATAACTGCGTGGATGTTTGTGTGATTGTTTATTTACTATTATTATTCCAGCCACATGTGGCTGAGGTATTTGAGATGTAGAAAGTTTCAGATTGTCCGCTATACAGGGGAGATGCTGTCGAAATTTCTTCGGACAGGGACTCCTCCGGGGCATGACAGAGGCTTCAGTGCTAGGATCCGCATCTTGAACTTCTTCAAGATCGAATGTACTCCCACTAGTCTTTCTAGAAACAAAGTCTCTTTCTAGAAAGACTCCAGTCTTTGCCACAACTATCTTGTGCTGACTGGGAATGTAGAAGTAATATCCCTTAGTTTCCTTGGAATATCCTATAAAGTAGCACTTGTCGGATTTGGGTCCTGATTTATCTGAGACTTGACGTCTAACGTAAGCCTCACAACCCCAAATCCTCATGAAAGACACCTGGGCATCTCTCCCTGTCCATATCCTATATGGTGTCTTTATCACGGCCTTGGATGGAACTCGGTTGAGTATAAAAGCTGCCGTGTCTAGAGCATAGCCCCAAAGGAATGTCGGAAGATCTGTGTGACTCATCATAGACCGTCCATATCTAATAAGGTACGATTCCTCCTTTCGGATACACCATTCTGTTGGGATCTTAGATGGCTAGAGGGGGGGTGAATAGCCTCTTTGAAAAACACTAAACGCAAATTTCTTCAAGAACTTTGTTAGCACAGCACAGCGGAAACAGAAAACTAAAGCGAAGGAAAAACAAACACACAGCAGACACAAGGATATACGAGGTTCGGGGATAACTTGCCCCTACTCCTCGGCGTGTCCGTAAGGAGGACAACTCCTTGATCTTTCGGTAGATCACACCCCGGACAAGATCCGGCTAAAGATGTCTCCTTCTCGGTGGAGCAACCTCTCAACAAAGTCTCAGTTGATTATAGATTTAAGCACAAGACTTACAGTGGCTGAGAAAAATATTAAGATGAGCTTACAGCCACGCGGAGAAGAGAACAGAGCAGAGAGCGCACAATCAACCTTCTCAGCAAGGAGCTCACAGCTTCACCAACTTGCTCTCTCGAAGGCTTGATCACAAAAGACAGAGAATTCAGAATACCCTTTCTGAACTCCTCTTCTTCCTTCTTATGTCTCTCTGCTCGAATCACCGCCGTCTGCAGAATCGTTGCTGCCAGCAAGGCGTAGCCAATCACCTCTCCTCCTCTTCTGATTCTCTGAACACATGCCAATGGAAATCACTGGCGTCTCTGGATACCAACCAATGGGTAGAAGTCAAACTGAGCAGCCCAATCGTAATCGGATTTCGCCAGTGAACGTTGATGCCCCAAACGTATCTGTTGCAGCAAATTACAGTGAAAAGGGTACTTGTCTCCTTCTCTTAATGAAGCTTAATTTGAATCCAAACATGAGAATGTGACCTGCAACCTGCAAGCTAGAAAGACTCACAGCAGATGGTTAAAAACAGATGGTGAAGACAAATACGGCAATCAGAAAAAGTACATGCAAAACAAACAATACTGTGGATCGGTCTGCAGACCGATCCATGCTTTCTGGATCATCTCTGATCGGTCTGCAACTAATCGGATCGGTCCCCGGACCGATCAGATAGCGCTGTTTGAAAATACGCACAGCTCCTGATCGGTCTGCGGACCGATCAGGAACTAATCTGATCGGTCCCCAGACCGATCAGATAGCGTTCTTCCCAAACGTTTACAGCTTCCTGATCGGTCTCCTGACCGATCAGTAACATCACAGTAGGCTACTGATCGATTTCTGATCGGTCTGCAGACCGATCAGTAAACGCTCAGTAGCTATTGATCAATTCCTGATCGGTCGGCAGACCGATCAGGTATAAAGGTTTCACTGGATCGGTCCGCAGACCGATCAGGTGTCCAAGGTTTCACTGGATCGGTCTGCCGACCGATCCAGCTTCTTGACTCAGTCCGGGTCGAGCCCTCTCTGACCTAGTCCGGAGAAACGAGCTCCCTAACTCTCTCCGACTTCATCTGGTCCTAGAGACCGAGCTACCGATCCCTCTCTGACTTCGCATGCCAAGCTTCCTTCTTGGACTTTTCAACACCAGATGTCCGATCACCCTTGATCCATCTGGATTTTCCCTTGCCTGGCTTCACTCACCAGGACTTGCACCTAGCTTCACTCACTAGGGTTTTCACCTGGCTTCACTCACCAGGATTTCCAATCTGCCTGGCTTCACTCACCAGGACTTTCCAACTGCCTAACATCCCAGTTAGGACTTTCTCAATCAGGTCAACCTAGTCAACCTAGATTAGTAATTAATCTGAGTTAAATATCTGATACAAACTTAAATCAGTGTCAACAGCAAAACAACATCCAGGTCAGACTGTATCAACAATCTCCCCCTTTTTGTTGTTTGACAACACGATTTAAGTTTAGATCAGAAATGCTCATATACCCATAATTTTAGGGAAATCAGGATCCTCCCCTAAGACGGATACACCACCAAGTCAATGACGGGAATCAAGATCCTTCCCGTTATCCTCTCCCCTAAAATCAAGCTTTCATACATTTCTAAACTTAGGTATCCTCTCCTCCTTTGCCAAACACCGAAAGGGTGAAAATGAGGTGACAAAAACTCAAAAGGCTCCCCCTAAATCCATACTGCCTTCTCTTAACTGACCTAGAGTTCCCTCTAAGGTCACAATATGACAGTAAGAAAGACAAAAGATACAATCAAATCATGGCATAGGAACAGCATAATAATAAAAAAAACATAGAAAATGAAGCATAATAAGGAGCAAGCAAATATAAAACCGAGTAGCATAAATATATGAGTAGCATCAGAAGTGCAAACATCCAGGTCCGACATAAAGACTAACAAATAACATCCAAAATACAGACAGCCAACAAACAAACTGTATCAATCAACATCCTCACACTGAGGAACACCGCCATCATCGGCAGGAGGGGTGAAATCCTGAGGCGGCACGCTGGAGGATGAATAGCCTGGGTAAGACTGCGGAGGCGGGTAGCGTGCCATCCATCCGAGTAGCAACTGCTGTGTCACCACCTGATGACTGCGCATATCATCGAAGCGCTGGTCAATATGCCCGCGCAGGTCATCGTAGCGCTGGTCTATCCGAATACGTAGTCCATCGAACTCAGCAGCCACCATCTCCTCGTGTCGATCAAAGCGACTCTCCAGCTCGGCGATCTGCCAGCGCAGATCAGGATCGGCCTCCCCATCATCAGCAGCAGGAGGAGCAGCAACAGGAGCAACCTGTCGTCGAGGTAACTCACCAAGTGCCCTCCCATCCTTCCACCTAACTGTCCCATCCTGTCCTAAGATTCCAGACTTGGAAAATGCACGTTTCCCAAGTCGACAATCCTGCTTAACCAACTTTACTATCCTCCCCTTAGAGACATCAATACTCAGGGTCTCAAGCCAGTCAGTAATTACATGCCCAAAAGGCATATAGATGGTGTAACCGCTTGGCTCGCTATGGGATATGATAGAAGTATAGACACTCGACATGACATCAAAGTCAAGACGCCTACGCAACCCGTAAAGCATCAGACAATGATACGGTCGAATCTCTGCCAATGGTTTAGAAGTAATAGGGAGAAGACAGTTTGTAACAATTTTGAAAAGAATGTAATCAGGAGCAGAAAGGCCAAGGGCTGCAAATGTAGGAAAGTTGACATCTAACTCATCTAATCCATCTGGTCTCGGATGTCCAAAGAAGTACTCATAAATCGAATCAGATGAGACATCAAGAGGATGAGGCACGGGTTCAGGCAAAGAAGGATAGAATGAGAACACCGTCCCCGAACACATACGACAGCCTAAATAACCAAAGAAGGCAATTAAGCTGAAATCAATGTTTTGCTTAGCCACTCTTGATCTATAACTACCATCAATAGTCTGATGAAGGTTGTTATAGAATTCAGAGACTAGGTCAAAATTGATATCTCTCTCTAAATAGACCAAGGAATCAAGTTTATAGTAGGCTATGGTTTCCGTAATGGCTGGACAAAACTCATTCATGTATTTTCTATCGACTGATCTACATGGGAGCAATTTGAAGGTCCTTTCCTTAAAGGATTGTTCAAACTGTTGGTTGGGAAATCTTCCCGAACTGGATGGTTGAGGTCGGGAAGGAGCAGCAGGAGCTTTGGATTTATCTTTGGACTTGGAAGTACCCTCACCTACTGATTTCTTCCTAAGGGGACACAATGGGGTAAAATGGGGCAATGAGTGAGCACCGGAGCCATCAACAATTAAGAACCGAGACAACAAAACAACAGAAGATTCAGTGAGAAATGAAAACACAATGCCAAGTTCTTAGAGAGGCAAGAAGTTACCTTGGTGCCATTTGAACTTTAGACTAGGGCTTCCGAGGGCTAGAGCTTCGGCTAGGTTTGGCGTGCAAAGAGAAGAGAAAGGGTGGTCTGTGGGAAGAGTCGGCTAGGGTTTCGCGTGAATGAGGAAAAGGAGGGATCGGGAGGTTTTAAGGGTTTAGATGGGTGTACAGTGAAGAAATGATCGGACGGTTGTCCGATCGGTATCCAAGCCCCGATCGATCACCGCATCGATCGGGAACCTCCGATCGGTCCAGACCGATCGAAGTGATCGATAGTATTGGTCGATCGGTCCCCGGACCGATCAGAACCTCCCGATCGGTCCGTAGACCGATCGGCGATCAGTAGCCCGGTGAACTTCTTGATCGGTCCGTAGACCGATCGAGATCGATCAAGAAGCCCCCAAGTCGCACTTAACCAATGGAACCACCGATCGGTCTATGGACCGATCGAAGAGCCCTACGCGTATCAGTTATCCCGATCGGTCCTCGGACCGATCGGAGGCGCATTAAAATAACCTCGATCGGTCCTGGACCGATCGATTACGCATGAAAGGTTGGGAAGTTTTGGATCGGCGTCGACCGATCCATCTTCTCTGACGGGCAGAGTCCGATCAGTGTCTGATACTGAAATTTTCAGTGATTTCAGTAACCGAAATCCTTAGATATGTTTGATAGTTCGTAGAAGTTTCTCCAGTAAAACTTTCAAAATCAATATCTAGAACCCTGAGAATCTACAAGCATAACTATGTCCTAACGATGGGCTCTTATGGTGTGAATTTGTTTATAACTTGAGACTTTCAAATTCGACCACAAACACTGAGATTTCAGACAAGTTTCAAGTTTGTCAAAATAGACAACTCAAGGTTAAAGACTGAAATCTTCAACCTTGCTATGTTCAGTCCCAAATTTGGCAAAATATGTCCAAATTTCTATCATTATTTCAATGACTTATCCTAGTTTCAATCAAAATCACGAAAGGTATCGATCAAAGGTATCAAACATTCCAACAATCAAGGTTACATGATTTATAGGGAAAAGTCCAACCAAGTTTCCTTGGTTGGAATATATGAGTAAGATCTAGGAACCAAATACACATGAATTATGTAATGGTCTTCCCCATACTCAATTAATGTCTCTTCAACCTAATTATTCAAGGGATGCATGATACATTTTGAATAATTTGGTTGTTCCTAGCATCTCACCCCATTTCTAGCAAACAAAAATATTTTGTTAAACCTTATAGTTTGTGTGAGATGTTCCCAAGTTGCCCAAAATATTGTCCCAATTACTCTTGTCATTTTAATAGTCCTTATTGATCATGGTGAAGTTCTAATGACCTAAGGAGCCAAACACATTCCCAACTCCCTCCTTAAATGACTAAATTCATTCTCCGGAAGGGGTTTGGTAAAAATATCAGCTAGGTTTGACTTTGACTCAACATATGTGAGTGCAATGTCTCCCCTAGCTACGTGATCTCTTATGAAGTGATGACGCACTTCAATGTGTTTGGTCCTCGAATGATGGACTGGATTTTTAGTTAGGTTGATCATGCTAATGTTGTCACATAGCACTTGTACACCCTTATAAGAAAGTCCATAATCCTCTAGGGTGTGTATCATCCACAACAATTGCGATACACTCTCTCCCATGGCAATATATTCGGCCTCGGTCGTGGAGAGAGCAACACAATGTTGCTTCCAACTTGACCAACTAACTAAAGATGAACCTAAAAATTAGCAACCCCCACTAGTACTTTTCCGATCCAATTTGCACCCAGCATAGTCGGAATCGGTATAGCCTATCAAGTCAAAAGACTCTGTACGAGGGTACCATAGACCTACTCGAATTGTGCCCTTAAGGTATCTCAATATTCTCTTAACTGCAATTAAATGAGATTCCTTGGCACAGACTTGATATCTAGCGCACATGCCCACAGCGAAAAGTATGTCCGGTCGACTAGCTGTGAGATATAGAAGACTACCAATCATGCTTCTATATTGCGTTAGATCAATTGGTTTTCCACTCTCATCATTGTCAAGGCGAGTGTTTGTCGCCATTGGAGTGGACACTTCCTTAGAGTCACTCATATTGAATTTTCTAAGCATCTCTTGAGTGTATTTCGTTTGATGGACATAAATGCCATCTCGAGTTTGTTTGATTTCTAATCCAAGGAAGAATGTCAATTCTCCTACTAGACTCATCTCAAACTCACTTTCCATGTGAGAGATAAATTCATTCAAATAGCCCTTGTTATTTGAGCCACAAATTATGTCATCGACATATACTTGGGCTACAAAAATATTTTCACCATCTCTACGCAGAAATAGTGTTGGGTCTATTTGACCTCTTACAAAGCCCTTTTCTAGTAAATAAGTTGACAGCCTTTCGTACCAAGCTCGAGGTGCTTGTTTAAGCCCATAAAGAGCTTTCTTGAGCTTGTATACGTGGTTTGGAGCTTCGGTACTCACAAACCCCGGGGGTTGTTCAACATAGACCTCTTCTTTAATGAAGCCATTTAAGAAGGCAGATTTAACATCCATTTGATAGAGCTTGAAACCTCTATGTGCAGCAAAAGCTAGCATCAAACGAATGGATTCTAATCGGGCCACGGGAGCATAAGTCTCATCATAATCGAGACCTTCGACTTGACTATAGCCCTTGGCTACAAGTCTTGCCTTGTTTCTTACAACTTCTCCCTTTTGATTTAACTTATTTTTGAAGACCCATTTAGTTCCAATAATGGTGGTCTTCTTAGGTCTAGGAACTAAGTCCCACACTTGGCTCCTTTCAAATTGACCTAACTCATCTTGCATAGCTATGATCCAATCAGGATCGCGCAATGCCTCATCAACTAATTTTGGTTCAATCTCTGAAATCAATGCGACTTCATTAGACTCATTTCTAAAGAATGACCTAGTCCTAACCCCTTGTTGGATATCTCCCACAATTTGGTCTTGGGGATGACTAGTGGTTATCCTAGATTGTCTTGGTGTTGGTGGTGCCTCATGAATGGTCTCACTAGGCATAGGCAAGGACTCAATATCGTGCAAGGGATCAACCGGAGCCCTTTGTTGCCTTTGCTCATCGTCATCGAGTCAACCTTGACTCTTTCTTCATTTTGATCATTCAAACTTAGATTTCTAAGTTCAAGTTGAATTTCTCCTACATCCCTTGATTGATCATTTGATTTAGGGATTTCTTCAAAAGCTACATCAGAGGACTCTTCAATCAATTTAGTCCTATTGTTGTAGACTCGATAGGCTTTGCTGGTGAGCGAGTAACCGACCAGTATCCCTTCATCAGCCTTGGCCGAAAATTTTCCAAGATGGTCCTTGGTGTTCAAAATAAACACCTTACAACCAAACACCCTAAGATGTTTAATTGTAGGTGGTTTCCCAAACCAAAGTTCATGAGGAGTCTTTCCTAAAAACCTATGTATCAGGATTTGGGTTTGCACATAGCAAGCAGTATTCACAGCTTCACCCACAAGTAACTCGGTAGTGAGTACTCATTGAGCATGCTTCGTGCAGCCTCTTGTAAGACTCGATTCTTTCTCTCCACAACCCCATTTTGCTGTGGGGTCCTTGGAGTTGAGAACTCATGTCTATACCCTTTGCTTGACAAAATTCTAAGAACCTATGGTTTTGAAATTCACCACCATGATCACTTCTAATGGTTTTAATTGTTGTTGATTTTTCATTTTCAGTTCTTCTACAAAAAGAAATAAAAATATCTATGGTTTGATCCTTAGTTTTCAAAAAGAAAGTCCATGTATATCTAGTAAAATCATCAATAATTACTAAACAATATCTACTACCATTCAATGAAATAACATTGTTACAATCAAACAAGTCCATATGTAATAAGTCTAAGGCAGTAGATGTACTCACAATGCTTTTACCTTTATGAGATGCTTTTGTTTGCTTACCCATTTGACATGCATCACATAGTTTGTTCTTTTGGTACTTGATGCTTGGTAAGCCTCGTACTAGTCCTTTGTTGGCCAACTTCCGAATGTTCTTCATGTTTACATGTGCCAACCTTCTATGCCAAAGCCAAGACTCTTCTTCTTTTGACATGAAACACTTAATCAAAGCATTAGTAGCACTTTTAAACGATACTTGATAAATATTATCAACCCTTGTGCCTACTAGTACCGTGTCAAGTGTGTCAATGTGTTTAACCAAACATTGACTTGAATGAAATTCAATTGTGTAACCCGTATCACACAATTGACTGACACTTAGGAGATTAAAAGTCATCCCCTTGACTAGAAGAACATTCTTGATGTGGAGACATTCGGATATATGAATGTCTCCAACCCCTATAACCTTAAGACTACCATTATTGCCAAAAGACACATTACCTCTATTTTTATTTTGTATGGTAGAGAATAGTGACTTGTCCCCTGTCATGTGCTTGGAGCATCCACTATCAACAAACCAAGTTGATAGACGCTCCCCCTCGACCAATGCCTACAAGACACGAAAGACGGATGTTTTAGGTACCCAAATTCTGGGACCTAATGCATCTACAATGAGAGACTTAGGCACCCATGCCTTAGTCACCTTCTTCCTAGTCTCATGAACCCTAGAAACATGTGTTCTATGAAATTGGGTTCTTGACACTAAAGAAATAAAGCTAGACTCCTTAGGTTGGTATCCTAATCCAGCCTTGTTGTAAACCGCCCTTTGGGCATTTAGAATCATGTCTAAGGTCTTAGAGCTGGTTGAGAATTTCTCAAACATTTTCTTGAGCTTCTCAATTTCACCCTTCAAGGTTTTGTTTTCATCCTCTAGGGCCTCTTGATAAAGGTCATCGACCTCATCTTCCCTAAGGGCCCTTAATTTCTCTATTTCATCTTTTAGCAGTTTAGTTTCTGTTTTTGATTTTTAAGGGAAGTAGACAAATGTGCAATTGTTTTATAACACTTTTCTAAATGGGGAGAGGTTACCTCTTCATCATCCAAAGATGATGAAGTCGCGGTTGAAGAGCTTGAGTGCTGACTCTCGGACTCGGACTCCTCTCTTGCCATGAGGGCTAACTGCCGTGTACTCTTCTCCCTCTTCTCTTCCTCAGATGAACTTGAAGAAGACTCATCCCATGTAGCTTTTAGAGCCTTCTTCTTCTTGACTCTTTCCTCCTTCTTTTTGGCTCGTTCCTCCTTCCTTTTTAATTTCGGACACTCGCTCCGATAGTGTCCCTTTTTGCTGCACTCATAACATGTAACATTAGTTTTGTCAATATTTTGTTCACTAGGTTTACCTTTCCCTTTGTATCTTCTGCTCCTTCTCATGATTCTTCTCACGAAGTTGGCCATCTCGCTTGATGATGATTCACCTTCATCATCGGACTCGGAGGAGGATGAAGATGAAACAATTTCTTTCTCCTTCTTCTTTTCTTTCTTTCTTCTTCCCTCCTTGCTCTTTTCTTCTGCAACCAAAGCAATACCTTTCTCTTTTTGCCCTTTGTTAGCAAGTTCATGTAATTCCATTTCACAAAAAAATTCATCTAACTTAACAATGGAAAGATCCTTGGATACCTTGTAGGCATCCACCATGGATGACCACAAGGCATTCCTAGGAAAAGCTTTTAGAGCATACCTTACGAGGTCACGGTTTTCTACTTGTTCATCCACCGAATGGAGACCATTGATGATCTCCTTGAACCTTCCATGTATCTCACTTACAGTTTCATTTTCCTTCATGACAAGGTTCTGTAGTTGGTTTAGGAACAAATCCCTCTTGGCGATCCGAGAGTCTCGAGTCCCTTCTTGGAGCTCGATGAGCTTGTTCCATAGATCCTTCGCACTTGTGAAAGGACCAACCTTGACAAGTTGATCCTTGGCTATCCCATTGCAAAGTGACAACCGCCTTGGCATCGGCTTGTCCCTTGCGAGTTTGCTCGGTTGACCATCTCGATGAGTCAAGTTCCTTACCTTCTTCGTCCTTTGGAGGTGAGAATCCCTCCTTGACCGAGAACCACATGGAGATATCAGTCTTGAGGTAATACTCCATGCGACTCTTCCAATACTGGAAATCTGCTCCATCGAAGAACGGTGGTCTGTTGGTGCTGAATCCTTCCTTCATGGCCATCTTGTTGCTCCTTGGAATGTTAGTCCAGATGAAGAGCACCAGGCTCTGATACCACTTGTTGGGATCTTAGATGGCTAGAGGGGGGGTGAATAGCCTCTTTGAAAAACACTAAACGCAAATTTCTTCAAGAACTTTGTTAGCACAGCACAGCGGAAACAGAAAACTAAAGCGAAGGAAAAACAAACACACAGCAGACACAAGGATATACGAGGTTCGGGGATAACTTGCCCCTACTCCTCGGCGTGTCCGTAAGGAGGACAACTCCTTGATCTTTCGGTAGATCACACCCCGGACAAGATCCGGCTAAAGATGTCTCCTTCTCGGTGGAGCAACCTCTCAACAAAGTCTCAGTTGATTATAGATTTAAGCACAAGACTTAAGACTTACAGTGGTTGAGAAAAATATTAAGATGAGCTTACAGCCATGCGGAGAAGAGAACAGAGCAGAGAGCGCACAATCAACCTTCACAGCAAGGAGCTCACAGCTTCACCAACTTGCTCTCTCGAAGGCTTGATCACAAAAGACAGAGAATTCAGAATTAATCTTTCTGAACTCCTCTTCTTCCTACTTATGTCTCTCTGCTCGTATCACCGCCGTCTGCAGAATCGCTGCTGCCAGCAAGGCGTAGCCAATCACCTCTCCTCCTCTTCTGATTCTCTGAACACATGCCAATGGAAATCACTGGCGTCTCTGGATACCAACCAATGGGTAGAAGTCAAACTGAGCAGCCCAATCGTAATCGGATTTCGCCAGTGAACGTTGATGCCCCAAACGTATCTGTTGCAGCAAATTACAGTGAAAAGGGTACTTGTCTCCTTCTATTAATGAAGCTTAATTTGAATCCAAACATGCGAATGTGACCTGCAACCTGCAAGCTAGAAAGACTCACAGCAGATGGTTAAAAACAGATGGTGAAGACAAATACGGCAATCACAAAAAGTACATGCAAAACAAACAATACTGTGGATCGGTCTGCAGACCGATCCATGCTTTCTGGATCATCTCTGATCGGTCTGCGGACCGATCAGGAACTAATCTGATCGGTCCCCAGACCGATCAGATAGCGTTGTTTGAAAATACGCACAGCTCCTGATCGGACCGATCAGGAATTAATCTGATCGGTCCCCAGACCGATAGCGTTCTTCCCAAACGCAGCTTTTCGATCGGTCTCGACCGATCGGTATCATGAGGCTCGATCGATTTCAGACCGATCAGTAAACGTTCAGTAGCTACTGATCAATTCCTGATCGGTCGGCAGACCGATCAGGTATAAAGGTTTCACTGGATCGGTCCGCAGACCGATCAGGTGTCCAAGGTTTCACTGGATCGGTCTGCCGACCGATCCAGCTTCTTGACTCAGTCCGGGTCGAGCCCTCTCTGACCTAGTCCGGAGAAACGAGCTCCCTAGCTCTCTCCGACTTCATCTGGTCCTAGAGACCGAGCTACCGAGCCCTCTCTGACTTCGCATTGTTGGTGCAATATCCCTCAGGTCAAGGTTGACCTGGGTAACCAAGCTGAGTCTTGGTTTGGGTTTAGATGTTTGACAATAAGATATTGATTGAAGAAGAGTCAAGTAGGTCAAGGTTGACTGGATACTTGACTGGGAAGTCCTAACTGGGATGTTAGGCAAAATGAAAGACCTAGTGAGTGAAGCTAGGCAGTATGAAAGTCCTGGTGAGTGAAGCCAGGCAGAAGGAAGTCCTAGTGAGTGAAGCTAGGCAGATGGAAATCCTGGTGAGTGAAGCCAGGTGAAAGTCCTAGTGAGTGAAGCTAGGCAGATGGAAATCCTGGTGAGTGAAGCCAGGTGAAAGTCCTAGTGAGTGAAGCTAGGCAGATGGAAATCCTGGTGAGTGAAGCCAGGTGAAAGTCCTAGTGAGTGAAGCTAGGCAGATGGAAAACCCTAGTGAGTGAAGCTAGGTGAAAGCCCTGGTGAGTGAAGCCAGGCAAGGGAAAATCCAGATGGATCAAGGATGATCGGACATCTGGTGCTGGGAAGTCCAAGTAGGTCAAAGGATTGACTGGATACTTGGCATGAAAGAAAAGTCCAAGTAGGTCAAAGGGATTGACCGGATACTTGGCACAGAGAAAAGTCCAAGTGGGTCAAAGGGATTGACCGGACACTTGGTAAGGGAGTCCTAGCAGGTCAAGGGAGTGACTAGATGCTAGGCATGACATACCAACAGGTCAAGGTTGACCGGATGTTGGTTTGGGAGGTTTGAGACTTGGTTTTGGACAAAATCAAGCCGGATCGATCGCTGGATCGATCCGACTGCCCAATTGAGAGCCCGGATCGATCCGTGGATCGATTCAGAGGTCCCAATCGATCGCTGGATCGATTGGGACGCTGCCGTGAGCATGCCAGATCGATCCGTGGATCGATCCAGCGCCGTTCTATGCGAGGCGCTCTGGATCGATCCGTGGATCGATCCAAAGCCTCCCCGATCGATTGGGAATATTCGAATCGATCGGGATCCGACCGTTGGCGTCGTTTATAGCTGCAGGCGTGTGATGGCTGCGGCATCGCTTCTCCGATTCACTCCAGAGCTCTCGCCAACTCCTCCACAGCGCTCATAAAGCTCAGATCGCCAGTTCTTGAAGGATCTTGGAAGCTCTCCAAGTCAAGAGGCGGATCAAAGCCAAGAAGAGAAGCTAGGGTTAGGGTTTTGTACTCATTGTAAGCTTGTAAGCTTGTATTTCTTGTATCCTTTCCCTCTCTTCTTGTATTGAGTCTTGTAGGGCTTCTCCGCCCTTGGTAGTTACCATAAAGGAGAGTTTTATTTAGTGGAGGGTGTGTGTGTTGGTGTGGATCCTTGGATTAGTCACCTCTTGTGAGGTGGATACCAAGTAAAACCAACCGTGTTAGCGTTGTGTGTTTGTTTCTGTATTTTCCGCTGCACATCTTTGAAGGAACAAGCAACGCCGAGCAACGAGCGAAGCGCGACGAGCTATTCACCCCCCCTCTAGCTACTTTTGGTCCTAACAAGTGGTATCAGAGCGAGGCCGCTCTTCACCGGAATCATCGCCGGAAGGGTCAAGCATAACAAGAAAAGCTAGAGGGTGAAGAAGTTGAAGCAAATTCTTCAAGTTCAAGACTTTATCAAGCTCAACTTCAAGATGCAATTCCAAGATGGACTTGGATTTGACACAAGGGTGGCTCCATCATATTCATCTACAAGCTTCGATTCTTGGAAATCAAGAATCGAAAATTTTCTTATGATGGAGATAGAGCAATGGTTTGCTCTCATGGAAGGTTTTGAAGCTCCCACAAATTCCAAGGGCAAAGTACTCAAAAGGAGCAAGTGGAGCAAATGTTGGTGCAGTGACCAGATGATCGAACCTGAGTTTTGATTATGGCAAAGGGCTCAAAGTTAAGTGGTGGTGTTATCTAACAAAGTTCATGGAGCTTGCAGGAAAGTCCTAAGTGTTACTTAGGCAAAAGTCCTAGCTGCGGTTAGGCAGGTGAAAACCCTAGGGGGTGGTAACCCTAGGTCATAGGGGGTGGTAACCCTATGCGGAAAAGTCTTGGCAGGTCGATGGCTTCAGGCAAAAGTCCTAGGGGGTGGTAACCCTAGGTGGAAAGTCCTGGTGTCGCGAACTGTGAAAGTCCGAATCGGCCGTGAAGTGGATGTTGTGAGAAGTCCAAGCATCGAAAGCCGAGTAAAAGTCCAATCGATCTGGAGGACTGACATCAAGTAAATCTCCCGAGTGGAGTAGGTGAGGACGCGTTCCCGTAGAGGGAATAGGCGTCGAGTCGACCTAGGGTTTCCGAAAGGAATCGGACAGTCCGGAGACTGCCTATACTTTATTTTATGTGTACTATGCTAACTTTGTTTTGCGGTATGTGTTTTGGGACTAACACATTTTGCGGGAACAAAGGAGCAAGTTACAACTCGGATGAATAGTGTCCCTCCATGGAGCTTGAGGCGCCTCGAGTGAAAAGCCGAGTGGGTCCAGGCGCCTGGATGGAGTTCACACGCTCCGGAGGTTGGAGGCGCCTTGGATAGGATGAAGGCGCCTTGAACCAGATAGAGTTCGACCAGGTCAGTGCTGATCCACGCGGGTGACTCGGCTCGTTCAAGGCGCCTTGATGAACAGTGTAAGGCGCCTTGAACCCTCTTTATAAGAGGTCTCGACCAGCAGCTCTGCACAACAATTCACAAGCTTCCATTCTGCTGTGGTATGCTCTAGTGCTGCTTCCGAAGTGCTGTTGCAATATTCCGACGACCCGGAGCTCAGATTTCCTTTCTACTACTGTTGTCGGTATAATTTTAATTATAGTTACATTTTGTAATTCATCTGTAATATCCATACGAAATTATAGTTGTTGCCCACGGAAAGCGATCAAGGATCGCGGGCCTTCGAGTAGGAGTCGACCTAGGCTCCGAACGAAGTAAACGACTGTGTTCTTGTGTTTGTTTCTTTTATTCCGCTGCTTTAATTACTCTACGAACGTTTTACAATTCCGATAGTCGAACAAAATAGCCGCGAGCGCTATTCACCCCCCCCCCCCTCTAGCACGTCTCGATCCAAAAATTGGTTTGAGAGCGGGGTGGCTTTGAACTGGTGCAACCACCATTCAAGCATTTTTCGTGGCTTTGTCGTGTTTATAGGTTAAAAAATAAACCTTACGCCTTTCGTTTTTTCCCTCCAAAATAATTTTCGAAAAATTCATTTTCATCCTTTCACGGTTTATAAGTATTAATAAAATATTGAATTTGGCAAAATTTGAAATAATATTTTTTTAAATATTTTTTAATAATATTTTATTATTATTTTATTATTTTTTCTCGAAACTAGTAAACTTCTATTTCTATCCTTCCATACAACACTGCTAATCCAGGATCAAGTCCTAGTACATTTTTTTGCTATTTTTTGTGTGCAAGGTTCTCTTAAAATGGCATTCCAAGAAGGATTCTGTACCGTCCGACCGCCGCTCTTTTCTGGCGAGGACTTTGGATACTGGAAGAACCGGATGGAATACCACCTCAAGACACAAGTCGAGATGTGGATCATCATCCAGACCGGACTCGAACTTCCACGTGACGACACCGGAGAACTTATCTCATGCATCAACTGGGATTCTAGCACAATGAAAAAAGTTGAAGCCGATGCCAAAGCAACCTGCATGCTACAATGTGGCCTAACCAATGAAGAACTGAACCGCATCGGCCCCTTCGAAAGTGCAAAAGAGTTGTGGCAAAAGTTGATGGAACTACACGAGGGCACTTCCGACGCTCAAGTAAGTAAGCATATTTTAATAAATGATTTATTTGAATTAGATGAGCAGAATAATACTACTTCGGCCGAGGAAGGTGTTACGATGGTTGCAGGTACAAGTCAGACAGTGGAAAAGATATGGTCCGAGTCTTCAGATGAATCCGAGTCCGATGAAGAAGAACCAACGAGCTTTCTCGCGTTACCGGTGCAGGCTAACATAATTGACGAAACCGAGTCCGAACTTGAGTCCGAAGCCGAGAGCGAGTCAGAAACAGAGTCCGAGCGAAGCCACGGATCCGCATCCGTTTCCGAAGGCCAGATCCCCACTGTAAGTTCTTTTCTCGCTGAAACTCAAATAGATGAATTAAAGAATTTAATTCCTTATTTGCTTAAAAAGTTGGCTAAATCCAACGTCCGGGTTAAGTCGCTCCAAAAGGAAGTAACAACCCTTAAGGAAGCGACTACCTCGAGTTCTTTAACTGAATTAGTTCAAATTGAAAATTCGACTCAAGTCCAACAACTTGAGGAAGAAAATTCCAATTTGAAAACTCAAATTAAAGAACTCAAGGACACGTTGGAACGGTTCACCTTGGGCTCCAAGAAACTAGATCTGATTCTTGGAAAACAGCGAGCCGTTTACAACAAAACTGGACTTGGATTTAAAACTAAAATAAAATACAAATCATATTTATCGCTAGTTAATAGAAATAGTAGAAAAATTGTCCAAGCATGGGTGCCAAAATCCAATTTGGTTAATCAAGTTGGAACTGGTCACTATTGGGTCCCCAAGGATCAAGTCTATTATCTTGATAGACCATATCGAGGCAATGATCCAGGGGGAGCTAATAGAAAAACAATATTAAAAACATAATTCAAAATTCAATTAAATTCAAAATTAAATTCAAAATTAAAAATTCAATTAAAAATCAAAATTAAATTCAAAATTCAAAATTCGAAATTCTAAATCAAATTCGAAATTAAAATTCAAAATTCTGAATTCAAAAATAGATGGTGGATCCAAACTAGCTGGCACCTCCAACTGAACTACCCGACAGGGTAACTGAACCTAATTTACCCGAAATGGGTAAAACAAGAGTAGATTACCCGGCAGGGTAATTAAGGATAATTTAAAACGGACTAGGTTTAACTTGACCCACAGTACTGGTGAAGTTTTTGGATGATAGTACGTTAGGGAAGCCTTGGGCATCGCATGTCTAGGAAGATATGACTTCGACCTGGTGCATTTGGCCAAGTGAAACTGACCGAAGCTACCCTTAAATGGATCCTAACTAGTTAGATCAGGGATTAGTATTAAGTTCAATGGGTAGGACTATTTGGGAAACCTCGAAGGCATGGTTACTTTAATGAGTACCTTGTGACTCACCATAGCCCAGAAGTTTATCCAAAGAATGCTTACTTGTTGAACCCAAAGCTAAACCTGAATCTAACACAAAGTTAAATCAAAACCCTTAAATTGAACCTCAATTCATCTCACAAAAATTATAGGATTCCCTGATTGAAAATTTAGATCGGGTGAGATGACTAGGAAATTAAATTGACTTAACTTAAATCAAATTAATTAATAATTAAAATTATTTTAACTTGAATCATTTTCAAATGAAAATTATGTTAAACTCAATTTCAAAAATATTTGAAAATCTTTTGAAAATCAATTTCAAAATTATTTAAAAATCATTTCAAAAATCTTTTGAAAATCAATTTCAAAATTATTTAAAACTCATTTCAAAAATCTTTTGAAAATCAATTTCAAAATTATTTAAAAATCATTTCAAAAATCTTTTAAAACTCATTTCAAAAATCTTTTGAAAATCAATTTCAAAATTATTTAAAAATCATTTCAAAAATCTTTTGAAAATCAATTTCAAAATTATTTAAAAATCATTTCAAAAATCTTTTGAAAATCAATTTCAAAAATATTTAAAAATCATTTCAAAAATCTTTTGAAAATCAATTTCAAAATTATTTAAAAATCATTTCAAAAATCTTTTGAAAATCAATTTCAAAATTATTTAAAACTCATTTCAAAAATCTTTTGAAAATCAATTTCAAAATTATTTAAAAATCATTTCAAAAATCTTTTAAAACTCATTTCAAAAATCTTTTGAAAATCAATTTCAAAATTATTTAAAACTCATTTCAAAAATCTTTTGAAAATCAATTTCAAAATTATTTAAAAATCATTTCAAAAATCTTTTAAAAATCAATTTCAAAACTCTTTGAAAATCAATTTCAAAATTATTTAAAAATCATTTCAAAAATCTTTTGAAAATCAATTTCAAAATTATTTAAAAATCATTTCAAAAATCTTTTAAAACTTAATTTCAAAATTATTTCAAAAATCTTTTGAAAATCAATTTCAAAATTATTTAAAATCATTTCAAAATCTTTTAAAACTTAATTTCAAAAATCTTTTGAAAATCAATTTCAAAATTATTTAAAAATCATTTCAAAAATCTTTTAAAACTTAATTTCAAAAATCTTTTGAAAATCAATTTCAAAATTATTTAAAAATCATTTCAAAAATCTTTTAAAACTTAATTTCAAAATCTTTGAAAATCAATTTCAAAATTATTCAAAATCATTTCAAAATCTTTTAAAACTTAATTTCAAAAATCTTTTGAAAATCAATTTCAAAATTATTTAAAAATCATTTCAAAAATCTTTTAAAACTTAATTTCAAAAATCTTTTGAAAATCAATTTCAAAATTATTTAAAAATCATTTCAAAAAATCTTTTAAAACTTAATTTCTTAATCATTTCAAAAATCTTTTGACAATCAATTTCAAAATTATTTAAAAATCATTTAAAAAATCTTTTAAAACTTAATTTCAAAATCATTTCAAAAATCTTTTGAAAATCAATTTCAAAATTATTTAAAAATCATTTCAAAAATCTTTTAAAACTTAATCATTTCAAAAATCTTTTGACAATCAATTTCAAAATTATTTAAAAATCATTTCAAAAATCTTTTGAAAATCAATTTCAAAATTATTTAAAAATCATTTCAAAAATCTTTTGAAAATCAATTTCAAAATTATTTAAAAATCATTTCAAAAATCTTTTGAAAATCAATTTTAAAACTATTTCAAAATCATTTCAAAAATCTTTTGAAAATCAATTTTAAAACTATTTCAAAATCATTTCAAAAATCTTTTGAAAATCAATTTCAAAATTATTTAAAAATCATTTGAAAATCTTTTAAAAATTATTTAAAAATCTTTGAAAATTTCTTTTAAAAATCATTTGAAAATCTTTTAAAAATTATTTTAAAATCTTTGAAAATTTCTTTTAAAAGTCATTTGAAAATCCTTTAAAAATTGTTTGAAAATCTTTTAAAAGTCATTTGAAAATTCATTTCAAAATTTAATTGTAAAATTCTTTTATTCATTTCAAAATTATTTGAAGAATCTTTGAAAAACTTATAAAAAATCCTTTGAAAAATTTATTTAAATAAAAAATCCTTTGAAAAATCATTTTAAACTTATTTCAAAATCCTTTGAAAAATCATTTTAAACTTATTTCAAAATCCTTTGAAAAATCTTTGAAAAACTTATTTAAAAAATTATTTGAAAAATCTTTGAAAAACTTATTTAAAAATCCTTTGAAAATTCATTTCAAAAATCTTTTGAAAATTCTTTTCAAAATCTTTTAAAATTAATTCAATTACTATCAAAATATTAATTTAAAAGGATTTAAAAATATTTAATTCTCAACTTCTGATTGCTAAAGTTAACTCTAATTAATTTTCAATAAATTCTCAAAAGTTTAGCATTTTCTCATTTGGAACTTAAATTTTCAATATTTTCAAATATGAATTTCGTCTCAAACTCATTCATAAGCTGCACATGTTTGATAATCTAGAATGGATGAGCTGGAATTAGGATAATATAAAGTTCTTCTTATGCTTGTACTCTAAGACCCTAAGAATTTAATTTGGCATTAATTAAGGGGGAATGAACAGAGTCATGCTAGTACTTTAAGGCTAAACAAATTCCTTTAGGCTCTGATACCCAATCAAGTTAAATAATTTAATTTGACTCATGCTTGGACACCTAAACTCAAAGAATTTATTAATGCATTAATTTAAAATTTAAATTATCTATGCAACAATTCTTTTCAAACACCTTACGAATTGAGCTAAGTACTTCACCTAAATTCTTTTTAAGTCTAGTACTTAACTATGCTACCCTTTAGGGGGAGCTTAAATTAACTAGACTATTTCTCTCTTCTTAATTCTTTTTGATTTATGTCAAAGGGGGAGAGAAAAGTCAAAGTTAAGAAATCAAGAATGAAAGGGGGAGCATAAACTTTAAATTTTATTTATGCATTGATGCTTCTGGTTAACTTTCATTATTTATTCCTTTATTTAAATGTTATGTTTTACTTAACTTTGAACCAAGATTGCCATAATCAAAAAGGGGGAGATTGTTGGTGCAGTGACCAGATGATCGAACCTGAGTTTTGATTATGGCAAAGGGCTCAAAGTTAAGTGGTGGTGTTATCTAACAAAGTTCATGGAGCTTGCAGGAAAGTCCTAAGTGTTACTTAGGCAAAAGTCCTAGCTGCGGTTAGGCAGGTGAAAACCCTAGGGGGTGGTAACCCTAGGTCATAGGGGGTGGTAACCCTATGCGGAAAAGTCTTGGCAGGTCGATGGCTTCAGGCAAAAGTCCTAGGGGGTGGTAACCCTAGGTGGAAAGTCCTGGTGTCGCGAACCAGGTGAAAGTCTGAACTGGCCGGTGAAGCGGATGTTCAGCAGAAAGTCCGGAAGCATCAATGCATAAATAAAATTTAAAGTTTATGCTCCCCCTTTCATTCTTGATTTCTTAACTTTGACTTTTCTCTCCCCCTTTGACATAAATCAAAAAGAATTAAGAAGAGAGAAATAGTCTAGTTAATTTAAGCTCCCCCTAAAGGGTAGCATAGTTAAGTACTAGACTTAAAAAGAATTTAGGTGAAGTACTTAGCTCAATTCGTAAGGTGTTTGAAAAGAATTGTTGCATAGATAATTTAAATTTTAAATTAATGCATTAATAAATTCTTTGAGTTTAGGTGTCCAAGCATGAGTCAAATTAAATTATTTAACTTGATTGGGTATCAGAGCCCTAAAGGAATTTGTTTAGCCTTAAAGTACTAGCATGACTCTGTTCATTCCCCCTTAATTAATGCCAAATTAAATTCTT
The DNA here is from genome assembly GCF_018446385.1 of Zingiber officinale. NCBI lineage: Eukaryota > Viridiplantae > Streptophyta > Magnoliopsida > Zingiberales > Zingiberaceae > Zingiber > Zingiber officinale. The sequence continues at coordinate 138,302,084 of NC_055987.1, forward strand.
AGGGTCTTAGAGTACAAGCATAAGAAGAACTTTATATTATCCTAATTCCAGCTCATCCATTCTAGATTATCAAACATGTGCAGCTTATGAATGAGTTTGAGACGAAATTCATATTTGAAAATATTGAAAATTTAAGTTCCAAATGAGAAAATGCTAAAGGATTTTTTTATTTAAATAAATTTTTCAAAGGATTTTTTATTTAAATAAATTTTTCAAAGGATTTTTTATTTAAATAAATTTTTCAAAGGATTTTTTTTATAAGTTTTTCAAAGATTTTTCAAATAATTTTGAAATGAATAAAAGATTTTTACAATTAAATTTTGAAATGAATTTTCAAATGACTTTTAAAAGATTTTCAAACAATTTTTAAAGGATTTTCAAATGACTTTTAAAAGAAATTTTCAAAGATTTTTTTTTTAAAAGATTTTCAAATAATTTTTAAAAGATTTTCAAATGATTTTTAAATAATTTTGAAATTGATTTTCAAAAGATTTTTGAAATTAATTTTGAAAGATTTTTGAAATGATTTTTAAATAATTTTGAAATTGATTTTCAAAAGATTTTTGAAATGAGTTTTAAAAGATTTTTGAAATGATTTTTGAATAATTTTGAAATTGATTTTCAAAAGATTTTTCAAATGAGTTTTAAAAGATTTTTGAAATGATTTTTAAATAATTTTGAAATTGATTTTCAAAAGATTTTTGAAATGAGTTTTAAAAGATTTTTGAAATGATTTTAAATAATTTTGAAATTGATTTTCAAAAGATTTTTGAAATGAGTTTTAAAAGATTTTTGAAATGATTTTTAAATAATTTTGAAATTGATTTTCAAAAGATTTTTGAAATGAGTTTTAAAAGATTTTTGAAATGATTTTTAAATAATTTTGAAATTGATTTTCAAAAGATTTTTGAAATGAGTTTTAAAAGATTTTTGAAATGATTTTTAAATAATTTTTAAATTGATTTTCAAAAGATTTTTGAAATGAGTTTTAAATAATTTTGAAATTGATTTTCAAAAGATTTTTGAAATGAGTTTTAAAAGATTTTTGAAATGATTTTTAAATAATTTTGAAATTGATTTTTAAAAGATTTTTGAAATGAGTTTTAAAAGATTTTTGAAATGATTTTTAAATAATTTTGAAATTGATTTTCAAAAGATTTTTGAAATGGAGGATCCAGACTCGCTGGCACCCCCAACTAAAATGCAATAGAGGTTAAGCTGGAAACTTGAACTTTGACATATTAGACTCCCCCTTAATAAAAGCCCTCCTTTTATCAAATACTTTGAATTTAACTTTAATTTACCTACTCTCTGCTTTTATTAAGTACTTTGATTTTTCCATTAACTTTAAATCTACTCTCCCCCTTTCCCATATTTTAAAAAAAAAACTAGTTTGAAAGTAGATTTGTATTTTTCTGAAGGAAAATTTTCAAAAGAGGGAAAAAGAACAAAAAACGATTTAGCTTTTTGAGTTTTGGGATTTTCTAAATTTGAAAATACTTAGCTATATATACAGCTTCAAAATGATTTGTATTGAGAAAATATTTTGCCAAATGCAATCAAACTAAGTGTAGTAAACTTATTCTTAAAATTTAACTAAGTTTGAAGATATGAGTATTTGAATTTTCAATAAAAAAAAATTTTGCTTAGAAGTTATAAAATTTGAGGTCACTTTAAAATGTTATAATTAGTTTACTAGATTTGAAAAATAGTTGAATATTCAATTTCATGGTCAAGTTTTTGAAAAAACTGTAAATGAGTTTTGAATACTCATTGTGAACAACATATTTATTTTTAGGGCAGAGGGAGTAGTAGGAGTTTGTTTTCAGTCCAAGCATGAGTCAAATTAAATTATTAAGTTTAAATTGATTAAGTATCAGAGCCCTAAAATAATCAGGTAAAGAAATTTGATTAGAACCGTAAAGTATAATCATGCTTAAATTGAAACACATTTTTCCAACTGTCTAACCTTTAGCTATTTGCTGATTGCCTAGAGGGCAGTAGCTTTCACATGGTTAGTCAAATTAAGTCCATTTGGTCCAGTTAGATTTATCTAGAGCTGGAAGACTTGACTTGATTAATATTTATGATGTGTTTAACGCCTGTTTAACGCCCAGACTCATATTGATGCACAAATATAAGCATTCCTGAGTTCAGGCTGTACCCTATGCATCTCACGCCATTCTAAGTTTTTCAAACACAAGCAAGGTAGACCTAGGTGTTTGTGAGATGCTCTGGCTTTAATCTAGGGGTACATGATATCTAGGGGAAAGCTTAAGTTAAATCCAAATTTTTAGAAATCTAACAAAATTGGAGTTTTGAAAACTGATTTCCCTAGCATTTGAATGAGTGATAAGTAAACTTAGATAATCAAGCAACTAAGTATATGGACAGAATAAGGAAGTCTAGACAAGTGTGACAATAATCCACAGAATACTGCATAACAGAGTCATATCAAATAGCAGGATCATCTGCTCGAGGAGAACTAGCTGGAGGATCATGGGGCTGCTCAGGTGCTGGCTGACCTAGCCGTCGTATCTCGTCACGAAGGGACGTAAATCCAGCAGCCATCTCGGATCGAATAGAGAGAACTATCCGTCGTGTCTGGATGGACTCAACCTCGAGTCGAGCAAGTCTGTCCTCAACGGAGAGTGAGGAAGAGGTCGAAGGTCCAGCTGAGGTGGATGGTCTGGCAGACGGGGAGGGATCCGCGAAAAGATCCTCAGCTAAGAAATCAGCCCACTCCTCTCCCTCGCCTGGTAAATCCTCGGCTGCTGGAGCGATAGGGGCAGCTGCCTGCTGTGGTCGTCCTATCCATGCTAGAACTCCATCAGCTGTGATATCGGCACTGGCTAGTCTACAACTACGGGATCCTAGCTCATCATATATAGTAAGAGGAATGACTGTTCCTCTGGTCACGTCTATACCCTCTATAGTCGAAAAGAAGCGTGTCAGAATATGACAATAGGGCATGTGGACTATCTTGGAGGTAACTGTCCCAGATGCACAGATAATGTTCTGGAACATATGCAGGGCAATATCGATATCCAATCGATGACATAGGGCGTACAAGAAGAATGAGTGTGAAGATCTCATCTTCGGGACATCCCGAGATGAGATCGGCAGAATACATGCTGTCAAGACCCTATACATCATGTAGTCCTGAATGCGAAGAGTAACTGACCTGACCTCAGTCAAGTCAGCAGGTCTCGCTTCCCCGAGGAAATACGTATAGATAGTATCTAACGTAATGTGGGAGTAAGGATCGCCAAATGGTAGATCCCTACTGGGGTAGCATAAAAAGGTAGACTCAGAATCCCTAAGTCCTAAGGTGGTGCGTAGTAGAGTGGGAGTAAGCTCAATGTCTACGCCAGAAACTCTGGTGCTGTACCTATTATCATCAATCCTCTCAAGATTGTGATAAAACTGTGCACACAACTCCTGGTTTACTGTATCGGTGCAGTAAACTACTTGATCCAGTTGATAGTGCTCTATCATTTGGATAGTTGGTTGACAATACTGGGTATAAAAAGTCTTATTTACATATCTTGGTTTGATAGGTTCAAAGACGTAATTAGCAAAGGTATCCCTAAGATGAATAGTTGGGAATCTGATATCTGCTGATGGAATTCTAGCTGGATTAAGATCAACATGTCGCCGTTTCCTATTTTGAACGATTTTTACCAAAAATTGACAGAAATAAGCAAAAATTTTAAGTAAAACTTGATCGGAAGGGATTAGAATTATACCTAGGAGGCATTGTCACGTAGAGAGGGAAAAAAAACGGTTGAAGGCGCCTTAGTTGGGAAGAAAATGCACGAGTTTTGCGTGCTCGGCGTCGGCAGAAAATGAGCAGAAGAGCTTCTGTTCGTTTTGATATAAACGGTTGAAGGCGCCTTAAAACAAGGACTAAGGCGCCTTCTATAAACGGTTGGAGGCGCCTTGGGTTGATCTGAGGCGCCTTAAGACGAAGCGGCGGGAATCTTCCCGCCGCTTGCTAGGGCGCCTCCTTTTGATGGGAGGCGCCTCCGATAGGCTCCAAGTGATTTTTTTTTTTTTTTAAATAATTTTGAAATTAAGTTTTTAAAATAATTTTGAAATTAAGTTTTTAAAATAATTTTGAAATTGAGTTTTAAAATTAAGTTTTAAAATAATTTTGAAATTAAGTTTTTTTTTTAAAATAATTTTGAAATTGAGTTTTTTTTTAAAAATAATTTTGAAATTGAGTTTTAAAATTAAGTTTTAAAATAATTTTGAGTTTTAAAATTAAGTTTTAAAATAATTTTGAAAAGATTTTTAAAATTAAGTTTTAAAATAATTTTGAAATTAAGTTTTTTTTTTTTTAAAATAATTTTGAAATTGAGTTTTAAAATTAAGTTTTAAAATAATTTTGAGTTTTAAAATTAAGTTTTAAAATAATTTTGAAAAGATTTTTTTTTTTTAAAATAATTTTGAAATTGAGTTTTAAAATAATTTTGAAATTAAGTTTTTAAAATAATTTTGAAATTAAGTTTTTAAAATAATTTTGAAATTGGTTTTTAAAATAATTTTGAAATTAAGTTTTTTAAAATTAAGTTTTAAAATAATTTTGAAATTGAGTTTTTAAAATAATTTTGAAATTGAGTTTTAAAATAATTTTGAAATTAAGTTTTTTTTAAAATAATTTTGAAATTGAGTTTTAAAATTAAGTTTTAAAATATTTTTGAAAAGAGTTTTCAAATTGTTTCAGTTTTGAAAATAATTCAAGTTAAAATAACTTGAATTAAGTTAAGTCAATTTAAATAATTTAAATTCCTAATCATCTCACCCGATCTAAAATTGTCAATCAGGGAACCCTATAATTGTTGTGAGATGAATTATAATTCAACTTTAAGGTTTGGGTTAACTTTGTGTTAGATTCAGGTTTGGCTTTGGGTTCAACAAGTAAGCATTCTTTGGATAAACTTCTGGGCTATGGTGAGTCACAAGGAGCTCATTAAAGTAACCATGCCTTCGAGGTTTTCCAAATAGTCCTACCCATTGACCAATCCTTGGTCTAACTAGTCAGGATTCATTTAAGGGTAGCTTCGGTCAGTTCCACTTGGCCAATTTCCTAGACATGCGATGCCCAAGCTTCCCTAACGTACTATCATCCAAAAATTTCACCAGTACTGTGGATCAAGTTAAACCTAGCCCGTTTTAATCTAACCTTAATTACCCTGCCGGGTAATCTACTCTTGTTTTACCCATCTCGGGTAGATTAGGTTTAGTTACCCTGCCGGGTAGTTTAGTTGGGGGTGCCAGCGAGTCTGGATCCTCCATTTTTATTTTCAGTGTTAACTAAATTTCGACTCTTGAATATCTTAACTTGATTTTAACTTTGAGTTTTGAATTGATAATTTAATTTTGAATTTTGAATTTAATTTTTGGTGTTAAATTTCGAATTTTGAATTTAATTTTTAATTTTGAATTTCGAATTTTGAGTTTAATTTTAGTTTTAAATTTTGAATTTTGAATTTCATTTTTAATTTTAAATTTTGAATTTTAAATTTCATTTTTAATTTTAAATTTTGAATTTTAAATTTTTAGGATTGTTTTTCGTTTTGCTCCCCCTGAATCATGGCCTCGATATGGTCTATCGAGGTAGTATATTTGATCCTTTGGAACCCAGTATTGGTCAGGTCTAACTTGATTGACCAAGTTAGACTTGGAGACCCATGCTTGGACTGATTTAACACTTTGTTTATTTATTAATGATAAATAAGATCTATATTTACTTTTGTATCCCAGCCCAGTTCTGTTGTAGACGGCTCTTTGTGTCCCAAGAATCAAGTCCAAATTCTTGGAGCCCAAAGTAAACCGTTCTAAGGTATTTTCTAAATTTTTAACCCGATTTGTTAGACTTGAATTTTCTTCCTCAAGTTTTTGAACTTGAGTTGGAAATTCAGTCTGACTCTGGTCAGGTAAGGGTTTAGCCACTTCTTTAAGGACACTTACTTCCTTTAGAAGTGACTTAACCTTCAGGTTTGACTTAGCTAATTTGCGCAATAAATAGCTAACTAAAGTGTTCAACCGGGAGATACTTACAGTGGGGTCGTTCCGAACGGATACGGATCCGTGGCTTTGCTCGGACTCGCCTCGGACTCGCTCTCGCATCCGGATTCGACGACTTGGTCCCGCCATTAATGCAAGTAGACTCGTTTGTTCGAGCTCGTTGTCGTCGTCCTCCATGAAGATTCGTCCCATGTTGCCTTAAGGACCTTTTTCCTTCTTTGCTTTTGACCTCCTTCAGGTTAGGGCAGTTGGTTTTGATGTGCCCTTTTGGTTACACCGTAGCATGTAACTTCAAACTTCATCTTTGTATTTTGTGGGCCTTCCTTTGATTTCACTGCCTTCTTTAGATCTCTTTTGTCGAATCCTTTCGTCTTGTAGAGCTTCTTCACGAGATTTACCAGCTCGGTTGTAATGTCACCTTCTTCATCATCAGAGTCTGGTTCAGCTTCCGATGCTGGTTCGGTTCTCCGTCGAGGTCTCGGTTCCCGGGTTCGGCTTGTACCTGCAACCAACGCAATACCTTTCTCAGTAGGCTGTGCATTAGTCTGCTCATGAAGTTCAAATTCACTAAAAAGTTCATCTAGTTTTAAAGAAGATAAATCCTTGGAAACTTTGTAGGCATCTACCATTGATGCCCACAATGTATTCCTTGGAAACGAGTTTAGGGCATACCTTATTACGTCCCGATTTTCTATCTTCTGGCCAATTCCGTGAAGAGAGTTAAGGATGTCTTGTATTCTTGCGTGAAGAGAACTCGCCGTTTCGCCTTCCTGCATTTTTAGATTATATAATTTATTAAGTAAAAGATCTCTTTTACTTACCTTGGTGTCGTCAGTGCCTTCGTGGAGTTCGATGAGCTTTTCCCAGAGTTCTTTTGCGGAGGAGAATGGACCGACTCTGTTGAGCTCTTCTTTGGTAAGACCACATTGGATGGTGCAGGTGGCTTTTGCGTCAGCTTCCACCTTTTTGATAAATGCTGGCTCCCAATTTTCACAGGGTGTAGGCTTACCGTCGGTACCAGTTGGCAGTTCCAGTCCTGTTTTGATGATCATCCAGGTATCGAACTGGATCTTCAGATATATCTCCATTCGCCCCTTCCAATACCCGAAGTCTTCTCCGGAAAATAGTGGGGGACGAACGGTGCTATATCCTTCTTGTTGGGCCATTTTAGATCTAAAAGAACAGAAACAACAAAATCTATTCCAAGACTGAGTCTTGGATTAGTAGTGCGAGAGTAAAGGATAATAAAAACGAACTCGAGTGGTGTTGCACCTACTTCGAGCAAAAGTCGATTCGAGGGAAGAAAAAATTAGAATATAGCTATAAGGCTAAATTCTAATTTGACTCCGAAAACGAAAAAAAAACTGCAAAAAATTTGTTTTGAAAGGTGGTTACACCAATTCAAAACGACCCCGCTCTGATACCAATTCAAAACGACCCCTCTCAATGCATTCATAAGCTGTGTCAATCGAACGATTTGCAGGGTATGTGTTTTGGGACTAACACATTTTGCAGGAACAAAGGAGCAAGTTACAACTCGGATGAACAGTGTCCGAGGCGCCTCCATGGAGCTTGGAGGCGCCTCGGGTGCGAGCCAGGAAAAGGCCAGCGCAGCTGACTGGAGGCGCCTTGGATGGAGTTCAAGGCGCCTTGGACCGGAGGTTGGAGGCGCCTTGGATAGGATGAAGGCGCCTTGAACCAGATAGAGTTCGACCAGGTCAGTGCTGATCCACGCGGGTGACTCGGCTCGTTCAAGGCGCCTTGATGAACAGTGTAAGGCGCCTTGAACCCTCTTTATAAGAGGTCTCGACCAACAGCTCTGTAACAACAATTCACAAGCTTCCATTCTGCTGTGGTCTGCTCTAGTGCTGCTTCCGAAGTGCTGTTGCAATATTCCGACGACCCGGAGCTCAGATTTCCTTTCTACTACTGTTGTCGGTATAATTTTAATTATAGTTACATTTTGTAATTCATCTGTAATATCCATACGAAATTATAGTTGTTGCCCACGGAAAGCGATCAAGGATCGCGGGCCTTCGAGTAGGAGTCGACCTAGGCTCCGAACGAAGTAAACGACCGTGTTCTTGTGTTTATCTCTTTTATTCCGCTGCTTTAATTACTCTACGAACGTGTTACGATTCTGATAATCGAACGATTTAGCCGCGAGCGCTATTCACCCCCCCTCTAGCGCGATCTCGATCCAACAATTGGTATCAGAGCGGGGTCGCTTTGAACTGGTGCAACCACCATTCAAGCATTTTTCGTGGCTTTGTCGTGTTTATAGGTTAAAAAATAAACCTTACGCCTTTCGATTTTTCCCTCCAAAATAATTTTCGAAAAATTCATTTTCATCCTTTCACGGTTTATAAGTATTAATAAAATATTGAATTTGGCAAAATTTGAAATAAATTTTTTTTAAATATTTTTTAAAAATATTTTATTATTATTTTATTATTTTTTCTCGAAACTAGTAAACTTCTATTTCTATCCTTCCATACAACACTGCTAATCCAGGATCAAGTCCTGGTACATTTTTTTGCTATTTTTTTGTGTGCAAGGTTCTCTTAAAATGGCATTCCAAGAAGGATTCTGCACCGTCCGACCGCCGCTCTTTTCTGGCGAGGACTTTGGATACTGGAAGAACCGGATGGAATACCACCTCAAGACACAAGTCGAGATGTGGATCATCATCCAGACCGGACTCGAACTTCCACGTGACGACACCGGAGAACTTATCTCATGCATCAACTGGGATTCTAGCACAATGAAAAAAGTTGAAGCCGATGCCAAAGCAACCTGCATGCTACAATGTGGCCTAACCAATGAAGAACTGAACCGCATCGGCCCCTTCGAAAGTGCAAAAGAGTTGTGGCAAAAGTTGATGGAACTACACGAGGGCACTTCCGACGCTCAAGTAAGTAAGCATATTTTAATAAATGATTTATTTGAATTAGATGAGCAGAATAATACTACTTCGGCCGAGGAAGGTGTTACGATGGTTGCAGGTACAAGTCAGACAGTGGAAAAGATATGGTCCGAGTCTTCAGATGAATCCGAGTCCGATGAAGAAGAACCAACGAGCTTTCTCGCATTACCGGTGCAGGCTAACATAATTGACGAAACCGAGTCCGAACTTGAGTCCGAAGCCGAGAGCGAGTCAGAAACAGAGTCCGAGCGAAGCCACGGATCCGCATCCGTTTCCGAAGGCCAGATCCCCACTGTAAGTTCTTTTCTCGCTGAAACTCAAATAGATGAATTAAAGAATTTAATTCCTTATTTGCTTAAAAAGTTGGCTAAATCCAACGTCCGGGTTAAGTCGCTCCAAAAGGAAGTAACAACCCTTAAGGAAGCGACTACCTTGAGTTCTTTAACTGAATTAGTTCAAATTGAAAATTCGACTCAAGTCCAACAACTTGAGGAAGAAAATTCCAATTTGAAAACTCAAATTAAAGAACTCAAGGACACGTTGGAACGGTTCACCTTGGGCTCCAAGAAACTAGATCTGATTCTTAGAAAACAGCGAGCCGTTTACAACAAAACTGGACTTGGATTTAAAACTAAAATAAAATACAAATCATATTTATCGCTAGTTAATAGAAATAGTAGAAAAATTGTCCAAGCATGGGTGCCAAAATCCAATTTGGTTAATCAAGTTGGAACTGGTCACTATTGGGTCCCCAAGGATCAAGTCTATTATCTTGATAGACCATATCGAGGCTATGATCCAGGGGGAGCTAATAGAAAAACAATATTAAAAACATAATTCAAAATTCAATTCAATTCAAAATTAAATTCAAAATTAAAAATTCAATTAAAAAATCAAAATTAAATTCAAAATTCAAAATTCGAAATTCTAAATCAAATTCGAAATTAAAATTCAAAATTCTGAATTCAAAAATAGATGGTGGATCCAAACTAGCTGGCACCTCCAACTGAACTACCCGACAGGGTAACTGAACCTAATTTACCCGAAATGGGTAAAACAAGAGTAGATTACCCGGCAGGGTAATTAAGGATAATTTAAAACGGACTAGGTTTAACTTGACCCACAGTACTGGTGAAGTTTTTGGATGATAGTACGTTAGGGAAGCCTTGGGCATCGCATGTCTAGGAAGATATGACTTCGACCTGGTGCATTTGGCCAAGTGGAACTGACCGAAGCTACCCTTAAATGGATCCTAACTAGTTAGATCAAGGATTAGTATTAAGTTCAATGGGTAGGACTATTTGGGAAACCTCGAAGGCATGGTTACTTTAATGAGTACCTTGTGACTCACCATAGCCCAGAAGTTTATCCAAAGAATGCTTACTTGTTGAACCCAAAGCTAAACCTGAATCTAACACAAAGTTAAATCAAAACCCTTAAATTGAACCTCAATTCATCTCACAAAAATTATAGGATTCCCTGATTGAAAATTTAGATCGGGTGAGATGACTAGGAAATTAAATTGACTTAACTTAAATCAAATTAATTAATAATTAAATTATTTTAACTTGAATCATTTTCAAATGAAAATTATGTTAAACTCAATTTCAAAAATATTTGAAAATCTTTTGAAAATCAATTTCAAAATTATTTAAAAATCATTTCAAAAATCTTTTAAAATTATTTCAAAAATCTTTTGAAAATCAATTTCAAAATTATTTCAAAAATCTTTTGAAAATCAATTTCAAAATTATTTAAAAATCATTTCAAAAATCTTTTAAAACTCATTTCAAAAATCTTTTGAAAATCAATTTCAAAATTATTTAAAAATCATTTCAAAAATCTTTTAAAAATATTTGAAAATTTTTTGAAAATCAATTTCAAAATTATTTAAAAATCATTTCAAAAATATTTTAAAACTCATTTCAAAAATCTTTTGAAAATCAATTTCAAAATTATTTAAAACTCATTTCAAAAATCTTTTGAAAATCAATTTCAAAATTATTAAAAAATCATTTCAAAAATCTTTTGAAAATCAATTTCAAAATTATTTAAAACTCATTTCAAAAATCTTTTGAAAATCAATTTCAAAATTATTTAAAAATCATTTCAAAAATCTTTTAAAACTCATTTCAAAAATCTTTTGAAAATCAATTTCAAAATTATTTAAAAATCATTTCAAAAATCTTTTAAAACTCATTTCAAAAATCTTTTGAAAATCAATTTCAAAATTATTTAAAAATCATTTCAAAAATCTTTTAAAACTCATTTCAAAAATCTTTTGAAAATCAATTTCAAAATTATTTAAAAATCATTTCAAAAATCTTTTAAAACTCATTTCAAAATCTTTGAAAATCAATTTCAAAATTATTTAAAAATCATTTCAAAATCTTTTAAAACTCATTTCAAAAATCTTTTGAAAATCAATTTCAAAATTATTTAAAAATCATTTCAAAAATCTTTTAAAACTCATTTCAAAAATCTTTTGAAAATCAATTTCAAAATTATTTAAAAATCATTTCAAAAATCTTTTAAAACTCATTTCAAAAATCTTTTGAAAATCAATTTCAAAATTATTTAAAAATCATTTCAAAAATCTTTTGAAAATCAATTTCAAAATTATTTAAAAATCATTTCAAAAATCTTTTGAAAATCAATTTCAAAATTATTTAAAAATCATTTCAAAAATCTTTTGAAAATCAATTTCAAAATTATTTAAAAATCATTTCAAAAATCTTTTGAAAATCAATTTCAAAATTATTTAAAAATCATTTCAAAAATCTTTTGAAAATCAATTTCAAAATTATTTAAAAATCATTTCAAAAATCTTTTGAAAATCAATTTCAAAATTATTTAAAAATCATTTCAAAAATCTTTTAAAACTTAATTTCAAAATTATTTCAAAAATCTTTTGAAAATCAATTTCAAAATTATTTAAAAATCATTTCAAAAATCTTTTAAAACTTAATTTCAAAAATCTTTTGAAAATCAATTTCAAAATTATTTAAAAATCATTTCAAAAATCTTTTAAAACTTAATTTCAAAAATCTTTTGAAAATCAATTTCAAAATTATTTAAAAATCATTTCAAAAATCTTTTAAAACTTAATTTCAAAAATCTTTTGAAAATCAATTTCAAAATTATTCAAAAATCATTTCAAAAATCTTTTAAAACTTAATTTCAAAAATCTTTTGAAAATCAATTTCAAAATTATTTAAAAATCATTTCAAAAATCTTTTAAAACTTAATTTCAAAAATCTTTTGAAAATCAATTTCAAAATTATTTAAAAATCATTTCAAAAAATCTTTTAAAACTTAATTTCTTAATCATTTCAAAAATCTTTTGACAATCAATTTCAAAATTATTTAAAAATCATTTAAAAAATCTTTTAAAACTTAATTTCAAAATCATTTCAAAAATCTTTTGAAAATCAATTTCAAAATTATTTAAAAATCATTTCAAAAATCTTTTAAAACTTAATCATTTCAAAAATCTTTTGACAATCAATTTCAAAATTATTTAAAAATCATTTCAAAAATCTTTTGAAAATCAATTTCAAAATTATTTAAAAATCATTTCAAAAATCTTTTGAAAATCAATTTCAAAATTATTTAAAAATCATTTCAAAAATCTTTTGAAAATCAATTTCAAAATTATTTAAAAATCATTTCAAAAATCTTTTGAAAATCAATTTTAAAACTATTTCAAAATCATTTCAAAAATCTTTTGAAAATCAATTTCAAAATTATTTAAAAATCATTTGAAAATCTTTTAAAAATTATTTAAAAATCTTTGAAAATTTCTTTTAAAAATCATTTGAAAATCTTTTAAAAATTATTTTAAAATCTTTGAAAATTTCTTTTAAAAGTCATTTGAAAATCCTTTAAAAATTGTTTGAAAATCTTTTAAAAGTCATTTGAAAATTCATTTCAAAATTTAATTGTAAAATTCTTTTATTCATTTCAAAATTATTTGAAGAATCTTTGAAAAACTTATAAAAAATCCTTTGAAAAATTTATTTAAATAAAAAATCCTTTGAAAAATCATTTTAAACTTATTTCAAAATCCTTTGAAAAATCATTTTAAACTTATTTCAAAATCCTTTGAAAAATCTTTGAAAAACTTATTTAAAAAATTATTTGAAAAATCTTTGAAAAACTTATTTAAAAATCCTTTGAAAATTCATTTCAAAAATCTTTTGAAAATTCTTTTCAAAATCTTTTAAAATTAATTCAATTACTATCAAAATATTAATTTAAAAGGATTTAAAAATATTTAATTCTCAACTTCTGATTGCTAAAGTTAACTCTAATTAATTTTCAATAAATTCTCAAAAGTTTAGCATTTTCTCATTTGGAACTTAAATTTTCAATATTTTCAAATATGAATTTCGTCTCAAACTCATTCATAAGCTGCACATGTTTGATAATCTAGAATGGATGAGCTGGAATTAGGATAATATAAAGTTCTTCTTATGCTTGTACTCTAAGACCCTAAGAATTTAATTTGGCATTAATTAAGGGGGAATGAACAGAGTCATGCTAGTACTTTAAGGCTAAACAAATTCCTTTAGGCTCTGATACCCAATCAAGTTAAATAATTTAATTTGACTCATGCTTGGACACCTAAACTCAAAGAATTTATTAATGCATTAATTTAAAATTTAAATTATCTATGCAACAATTCTTTTCAAACACCTTACGAATTGAGCTAAGTACTTCACCTAAATTCTTTTTAAGTCTAGTACTTAACTATGCTACCCTTTAGGGGGAGCTTAAATTAACTAGACTATTTCTCTCTTCTTAATTCTTTTTGATTTATGTCAAAGGGGGAGAGAAAAGTCAAAGTTAAGAAATCAAGAATGAAAGGGGGAGCATAAACTTTAAATTTTATTTATGCATTGATGCTTCTGGTTAACTTTCATTATTTATTCCTTTATTTAAATGTTATGTTTTACTTAACTTTGAACCAAGATTGCCATAATCAAAAGGGGAGATTGTTGGTGCAGAGACCGATGATCGAACCCGAGTTTTGATTATGGCAAAGGGCCTCAAAGTTAAGTGGTGGTGTTATCTAACAAAGTTCATGGAGCTTGGAAAGTCCTAAGTGTTACTTAGGCAAAAGTCCTAGCTGCGGTTAGGCGGGGAAACCCTAGGGGTGGTAACCCTAGGTCATAGGGGTGGTAACCCATGGAAAAGTCTTGGCGGTCGATGGCTTCAGGCAAAAGTCCTAGGGGTGGTAACCCTAGGTGGAAAGTCCTGGTGTCGCGAACCAGTGAAAGTCTGAACTGGCCGGTGAAGCGGATGTTCACAGAAAGTCGGAAGCATCGAGTGTCGAGCAAAGTCCAGTCGATCCGGAGGATCAAGTATGTTCTTCCGAGTGGAGTAGGTGAGGACGCGTTCCCGTAGAGGGAACAAGATGGCGTCGACCTAGGGTTTCCGAAAGGAAATCAGAAGTCCGGAGACTGTCTATACTTTATTTTATGTGTACTATGCTAACTTTGTTTTGCGGTATGTGTTTTGGGACTAACACATTTTGCAGAACAAAGAGCAAGTAAAACTCGGATGAACTCCGAGGCGCCTCCATGGAGCTTGAGGCGCCTCGGGTGCAAAGACGTGCCACGTGGTCCAGGCGCCTGGATGGAGTGACTCGGGAAGGTTGGAGGCGCCTTGGATAGGATGAAGGCGCCTTGAACCAGATAAGGTTCAAGCTCGATCCACGCGGGTGACTCGGCTCAAGGCGCCTTGATGAACAGTGTAAGGCGCCTTGAACCCTCTTTATAAGAGGTCTCGACCAGCAGCTCTGTAACAACAATTCACAAGCTTCCATTCTGCTGTGGTCTGCTCTAGTGCTGCTTCCGAAGTGCTGTTGCAATATTCCGACGACCCGGAGCTCAGATTTCCTTTCTACTACTGTTGTCGGTATAATTTTAATTATAGTTACATTTTGTAATTCATCTGTAATATCCATACGAAATTATAGTTGTTGCCCACGGAAAGCGATCAAGGATCGCGGGCCTTCGAGTAGGAGTCGACCTAGGCTCCGAACGAAGTAAACGACCGTGTTCTTGTGTTTATCTCTTTTATTCCGCTGCTTTAATTACTCTACGAACGTGTTACGATTCTGATAATCGAACGATTTAGCCGCGAGCGCTATTCACCCCCCCCTCTAGCGCGATCTCGATCCAACAATAGGGTACAGCCTGAACTTATCGAGTTCAGGCTTATGAATGAATTGGTATCAGAGCGGGGTCGTTTTGAATTGGTATCAGAGCGGGGTCGTTTTGAATTGGTGCAACCACCTTTCAAAACAAATTTTTCGCAGTTTTTTTTTCGTTTTCGGAGTCAAATTAGAATTTAGCCTTATAGCTATATTCTAATTTTTTTTTCCCTCGAATCGACTTTTGCTCGAAGTAGGTGCAACACCACTCGAGTTCGTTTTTATTATCCTTTACTCTCGCACTACTAATCCAAGACTCAGTCTTGGAATAGATTTTGTTGTTTCTGTTCTTTTAGATCTAAAATGGCCCAACAAGAAGGATATAGCACCGTTCGTCCCCCACTATTTTCCGGAGAAGACTTCGGGTATTGGAAGGGGCGAATGGAGATATATCTGAAGATCCAGTTCGATACCTGGATGATCATCAAAACAGGACTGGAACTGCCAACTGGTACCGACGGTAAGCCTACACCCTGCGAAAATTGGGAGCCAGCATTTATCAAAAAGGTGGAAGCTGACGCAAAAGCCACCTGCACCATCCAATGTGGTCTTACCAAAGAAGAGCTCAACAGAGTCGGTCCATTCTCCTCCGCAAAAGAACTCTGGGAAAAGCTCATCGAACTCCACGAAGGCACTGACGACACTAAGGTAAGTAAAAGAGATCTTTTACTTAATAAATTATATAATCTAAAAATGCAGGAAGGCGAAACGGCGAGTTCTCTTCACGCAAGAATACAAGACATCCTTAACTCTCTTCACGGAATTGGCCAGAAGATAGAAAATCGGGACGTAATAAGGTATGCCCTAAACTCGTTTCCAAGGAATACATTGTGGGCATCAATGGTAGATGCCTACAAAGTTTCCAAGGATTTATCTTCTTTAAAACTAGATGAACTTTTTAGTGAATTTGAACTTCATGAGCAGACTAATGCACAGCCTACCGAGAAAGGTATTGCGTTGGTTGCAGGTACAAGCCGAACCCGGGAACCGAGACCTCGACGGAGAACCGAACCAGCATCGGAAGCTGAACCTGGCTCTGATACCAATTGTTGGATCGAGATCGCGCTAGAGGGGGGGTGAATAGCGCTCGCGGCTATTTTTGTCGTATCGGAAACGTAAAACTACCAAAGTAAATATACGCAGCGGAAGTAAAGAATGCAATCACAGAAAGACACAGATAGTTTTACTTCGTTTGGAGCCTAGGTCGACTCCTACTCGAAGGCCCGCGATCCTTGATCGCTTTCGGTGGGCAACACTTATAAGTACGAAAAAGAGTACAAGATTTACAATCAGTACAGTAATTAAAAACAAGTTTACCGACGACAGAATCGTAGACTCGAAGCTCCTGGTCATCGTGGACTTGTAACAGCACTTCAGGGTCGTTGAATGAGCAGCACGCAGCACAAGGATTGCTTGGAAGTTCTATATTGAAGCTGCTGGTCGAGACCCCTTATAAAGGGGGTTCAAGGCGCCTTACACTGTTCACCAAGGCGCCTTGAACGAGCCGAGTCACCCGCGTGGATCAGCACGGACCTGGTCGAACTCTATCTGGTTTAGGCGCCTTCAACCTATCCAAGGCGCCTTCAACCTCGGTTCAAGGCGCCTTGAACCCTATTCAAGGCGCCTCCAGTCTGCTGCGCTGCGCCCGAGGCGCCTCCAAGCTCCATGAGGCGCCTCGGAACTGTTCATCCGAGTCCTTCTTTGTGATTTTGGTACCGCAAGTATGTTAATCCAAAGATACCGCAACACAAAGTTAACACAACATAATAGTATGAATATGAAATTATGACAGTCTCTGGACTGTTTCCAACCGGAACCCTAGGTCGACCCGACGCCTCCTGTTCCCTCTATGGGGAACGTCCTCACCTACTCCTCTCGTGAGATTTTACTGTTGCCGGCGATCCTCCGGATCGATGGACTTTGCTCGACTCGATGCTCCGGACTTTCGAACATCCGCTCACCGCCTGACTTTCACCGGTTCGCGATACAGACTCTCCACCTAGGGTTACCACCCCTAGGACTTTTGCTCGAAGCTCGACCGCCAAGACTTTCCGCATAGGGTTACCACCCCTATGACCTAGGGTTACCACCCCTAGGGTTTTACCTTGCCTAACCGCAGCTAGGACTTTCTCCACTCAAAAACTGTCAGATAACAAAGCACCTTAACTTTGAATCCTTTGCCATTATCAAAACTTAGGTTCGATCGTCGGATGCTTCCCGCACCAACAATCTCCCCCTTTTTGATTATGGCAACACGTAATTCAAAGTTAAGAAAAACAACATATGTAATAACTGCATAAAGTTAACCAAGCTTAAGTAAATAAACTTCAAATGCAATAGAGGTTAAGCTGGAAACTTTGAACTTTGACATATTAGACTCCCCCTTAATAAAAGCCCTCCTTTTATCAAATACTTTGAATTTAACTTTAATTTACCTACTCTCTGCTTTTATTAAATACTTTGATTTTTCCATTAACTTTACCTACTCTCTGCTTTTATTAAATACTTTGATTTTTCCATTAACTTTAAATCTACTCTCCCCCTTTGCCATATATCAAAAAATAAACTAGTTTGAAAGTAGATTTGTATTTTTCTGAAGGAAAATTTTCAAAAGAGGGAAAAAGAACAAAAAACGATTTAGCTTTTTGAGTTTTGGGATTTTCTAAATTTGAAAATACTTAGCTATATATTCAGCTTCAAAATGATTTGTATTGAGAAAATATTTTGCCAAATGCAATCAAACTAAGTGTAGTAAACTTATTCTTAAAATTTAACTAAGTTTGAAGATATGAGTATTTGAATTTTCAATAAAAAAAAATTTTGCTTAGAAGTTATAAAATTTGAGGTCACTTTAAAATGTTATAATTAGTTTACTAGATTTGAAAAATAGTTGAATATTCAATTTCATGGTCAAGTTTTTGAAAAAACTGTAAATGAGTTTTGAATACTCATTGTGAACAACATATTTATTTTTAGGGCAGAGGGAGTAGTAGGAGTTTGTTTTCAGTCCAAGCATGAGTCAAATTAAATTATTAAGTTTAAATTGATTAAGTATCAGAGCCCTAAAATAATCAGGTAAAGAAATTTGATTAGAACCGTAAAGTATAATCATGCTTAAATTGAAACACATTTTTCCAACTGTCTAACCTTTAGCTACTTGCTGATTGCCTAGAGGGCAGTAGCTTTCACATGGTGAGTCAATTTAGGTCCATTTGGTCCATTTAGAGTTGTCTATAGCGGGAAGACTTGACTTGAATAATATTTATGATGTGGTTAACGTCCAGTCTCATATTGATGCACAAATATAAGCATTCCTGAGTTCAGGCTGTACCCTATGCATCTCACGCCATTCTAAGTTTTTCAAACACAAGCAAGGTAGACCTAGGTGTTTGTGAGATGCTCTGGCTTTAATCTAGGGGTACATGATATCTAGGGGAAAGCTTAAGTTAAATCCAAATTTTTAGAAATCTAACAAAATTGGAGTTTTGAAAACTGATTTCCCTAGCATTTGAATGAGTGATAAGTAAACTTAGATAATCAAGCAACTAAGTATATGGACAGAATAAGGAAGTCTAAACAAGTGTGACAATAATCCACAGAATACTGCATAACAGAGTCATATCAAATAGCAGGATCATCTGCTCGAGGAGAACTAGCTGGAGGATCATGGGGCTGCTCAGGTGCTGGCTGACCTAGCCGTCGTATCTCGTCACGAAGGGACGTAAATCCGGCAGCCATCTCGGATCGAATAGAGAGAACTATCCGTCGTGTCTGGATGGACTCGACCTCGAGTCGAGCAAGTCTGTCCTCGACGGAGAGTGAGGAAGAGGTCGAAGGTCCAGCTGAGGTGGATGGTCTGGCAGACGGGGAGGGATCCGCGAAAAGATCCTCAGCTAAGAAATCAGCCCACTCCTCTCCCTCGCCTGGTAAATCCTCGGCTGCTGGAGCGATAGGGGCAGCTGCCTGCTGTGGTCGTCCTATCCATGCTAGAACTCCATCAGCTGTGATATCGGCACTGGCTAGTCTACAACTACGGGATCCTAGCTCATCATATATAGTAAGAGGAATGACTGTTCCTCTGGTCACGTCTATACCCTCTATAGTCGAAAAGAAGCGTGTCAGAATATGACAATAGGGCATGTGGACTATCTTGGAGGTAACTGTCCCAGATGCACAGATAATGTTCTGGAACATATGCAGGGCAATATCGATATCCAATCGATGACATAGGGCGTACAAGAAGAATGAGTGTGAAGATCTCATCTTCGGGACATCCCGAGATGAGATCGGCAGAATACATGCTGTCAAGACCCTATACATCATGTAGTCCTGAATGCGAAGAGTAACTGACCTGACCTCAGTCAAGTCAGCAGGTCTCGCTTCCCCGAGGAAATACGTATAGATAGTATCTAACGTAATGTGGGAGTAAGGATCGCCAAATGGTAGATCCCTACTGGGGTAGCATAAAAAGGTAGACTCAGAATCCCTAAGTCCTAAGGTGGTGCGTAGTAGAGTGGGAGTAAGCTCAATGTCTACGCCAGAAACTCTGGTGCTGTACCTATTATCATCAATCCTCTCAAGATTGTGATAAAACTGTGCACACAACTCCTGGTTTACTGTATCGGTGCAGTAAACTACTTGATCCAGTTGATAGTGCTCTATCATTTGGATAGTTGGTTGACAATACTGGGTATAAAAAGTCTTATTTACATATCTTGGTTTGATAGGTTCAAAGACGTAATTAGCAAAGGTATCCCTAAGATGAATAGTTGGGAATCTGATATCTGCTGATGGAATTCTAGCTGGATTAAGATCAACATGTCGCCGTTTCCTATTTTGAACGATTTTTACCAAAAAATTGACAGAAATAAGCAAAAAATTTTAAGTAAAACTTGATCGGAAGGGATTAGAATTATACCTAGGAGGCATTGTCACGTAGAGAGGGAAAAAAAACGGTTGAAGGCGCCTTAGTTGGGAAGAAAATGCACGAGTTTTGCGTGCTCGGCGTCGGCAGAAAACGAGCAGAAGAGCTTCTGTTCGTTTTGATATAAACGGTTGAAGGCGCCTTAAAACAAGGACTAAGGCGCCTTCTATAAACGGTTGGAGGCGCCTTGGGTTGATCTGAGGCGCCTTAAGACGAAGCGGCGGGAATCTTCCCGCCGCTTGCTAGGGCGCCTCCTTTTGATGGGAGGCGCCTCCGATAGGCTCCAAGTGATTTTTTTTTTTTTAATTTAATTTTGAAATTGAGTTTTAAAAATAATTTTGAGTTTTAAAATTAAGTTTTAAAATAATTTTGAAATTGAGTTTTAAAATTAAGTTTTAAAATAATTTGATTTTAAAATGTGCCTAATGGTCGAAGAATTGATTTTAATCTTAAATGGCACATGTTGGGAAATTCATAAGAACTATCAAGTTGGGATTTTGGTATGTTCTTAGGCAATTTAAGGCAATCCGGGCCTTAAAATTTAAAAGTGCTACTCTTGAGGAAAAATGGAATATGCCAACATTTGAGGACATGTTTATTTTCAATTGGCATACATTAAATCAAGGAAATTAGAAATGCCAAAGTTAGGTTTTGGCATTCTCTTGTAGCACTTTAGGGCAATTTAGGTTTAAGTTGTAAGTTTAGCTAAGACTTTAAGGATACTTAGATAGTTAATCTAGGTATATTTTATTTATGCTAAATCTTTCCATGATTGTTTGCCCATAATATGCCATGACATCATGTCTAGTTTTGCATTCATGTTTTATTATGAAAAATCCAAAAAAAAAATACCATGTCATGACATTCATACATCATGTAGTAATAGGATATTTTCTTTTGAAAATTATTTTCTTTTGATGTATGCCATAACATAATCATGCATTAGTTTAACTCCTTATAATTAAGGACAAATGGCATTTAACAACACTTATTGACAAGTGACATCCTAGGTGGATGTCTAACATTTCTAAAATGCCTAGATAAATATGCATGATCCCTAGATTAGGGCAAAAACCAAAATCTACATCTCACAAAGACTATAAGGTGACTTGTATGTGTTTTGTCCACAATAGATACAAGTGAGATGTTAGGATGATGAACAAAACTCAACATGTTGATTTAGTGCATTCTTTTGAGTTTTTAGGTTCATCAAAACACATAGTTATGTGTTTTCCCATCATTGGGAAAGCTAATGTACAAGTCATGTGCATTATGCCCAAGGAACATGATGGGATATTAGTTTTGAAAATGTTTTAAAAATGTTTTTGGAAAACCTTGGTGAAGGCTATCTTTTGATAGTAATCACCATTGAATAGTTAGACACAAACTTGAAGAAAAACACTAAAGTTTTTGCAAGTTTTCAAGTTTGTGTCAATATTTGAAAATATGATGTATTTTCATTGAAATCTATTTTTCCATGATTAAGTATGCCCTAAATAATGTCTACACGAAATTTCATAATTTTTGGATTTTTGTAGAATTTTCTAGGGTTTCGTTGACCGAAATGGAATTTCAGCAACTATCGAGTCTGATCGATCCATGGATCGATTGAGTTCTGAATCGATCCATGGATCGATTCAACGGCTTGCAAAGCAGAAACTCGCTAGATCGATCAGCCGATCGATTCAGGAGGATTCGATCGGTGGATCGATTCAGAAAGGTTCAATCGATTGAACCCAACTCCAATCGATCCAAGTTGCTGATTTTGGCTGGGAAGGCTTGATTTCAGCATCTTTGAACCTCTTTGAGTCTAGGTAACCATTCCAAACCCCTTAAATACATTTTTATACATACAAAGGGTGTTTTCATGTTGAAAACAAGGATGGATTGGTTAACGAAGACTAAGTAGAAGTTTAGGTTGAGGTTGTTTCAAATTTTGAATATTTGAACCTCAAAACTTCTAAATTTGGGTTTCCTAAAGGTTTAGGGATTCCAAGTCATTGTTGGTGCAATGACAGAAGTTACCACCATGTCTTTAGGGGGAGGGACTCTTTAAAGACATGAAAATTATTTTTCATGAACCTTGGAAGGTGGTTAACCTTCTGTTGTGAACTTGCTCAAGGTTGAGCATTTAAACTTGAAATGGGGAGAAATGGGGAGTGGATATCCTCATTATTTCAAGTGGACACTCAAGTAGTAGATAATGCTCAAGGTTGGGTAGTTGTCTACATTGAGGGAGAAGTTAAGGATAAATGAAGGGTATGGGACCTTCATTATCGTGTTGATCACAACGAGTGAGGTTGTGAACAACGATGAGCAACTCTTCAGGGGGAGAGTCTTCAACAAATGAATTTGTTGAAGTGTGCCCAGAATTGGAGCATAGGTTGATGTGTGTCCAACGATGGGTTGATGTGTGCCAATAGGGGGAGAATGTATGGTTAAGCTTAGTCCTTCATTACCTATGGGAAGGTCATAGGGGGAGAATGAAAGGACTCATGAAAGGGAGTAAGTTAGGCTTTCATTACCTAGAGGGAGTTTGCCCTCTTAGGGGGAGAATGAAGAGCTTAATTTATGCTTTCATTACCTAGTGGCATGAAGAAGGAGGCTATGAGATTAGCCTAACTTACATATGGGATTGTAAGTGTTATTGTGGTATTGTCAAACATCAAAAAGGGGGAGATTGTTGGTGCAATATCCCTCAGGTCAAGGTTGACCTGGGTAACCAAGCTGAGTCTTGGTTTGGGTTTAGATGTTTGACAATAAGATATTGATTGAAGAAGAGTCAAGTAGGTCAAGGTTGACTGGATACTTGACTGGGAAGTCCTAACTGGGATGTTAGGCAAAATGAAAGACCTAGTGAGTGAAGCTAGGCAGTATGAAAGTCCTGGTGAGTGAAGCTAGGCAGATGGAAATCCTGGTTTGGGAACCAAGCTGAGTCTTGGTTTGGGAGGTTTGGGACTTGGTTTTGGACAAAAATCAAGTGCTGGATCGATCAGTGGATTGATCCAGGCTCTGGATCGATCAGTGGATCGATCCAGACCTGTCCCAGCGAACAGAGAGCCTCTGGATCGATCCGTGGATCGATCCAGAGGTCCCAATCGATCAGTGGATCGATTGGGACGCGGCTGCTTCGCGCGATAAGTGCTGGATCGATCCGTGGATCGATCCAGGCACGTTTCCAGAGCACAGAGGCGCTCTGGATCGATCCGTGGATCGATCCAAAGCCTCCCCGATCGATTGGGAATATTCGAATCGATCGGGATCCGACCGTTGGCGTCGTTTATAGCTGCAGGCGTTCGATGGCTGCGGCATTGCTTCACTGATTCACTCCAGAGCTCTCACCAACTCCTCCACAACGCTCACAAAGCTCAGATCGCCAGTTCTTGAAGGATCTTGGAAGCTCTCCAAGTCAAGAGGCGGATCAAAGCCAAGAAGAGAAGCTAGGGTTAGGGTTTTGTACTCATTGTAAGCTTGTAAGCTTGTATTTCTTGTATCCTTTCCCTCTCTTCTTGTATTGAGTCTTGTAGGGCTTCTCCGCCCTTGGTAGTTACCATAAAGGAGAGTTTTATTTAGTGGAGGGTGTGTGTGTTGGTGTGGATCCTTGGATTAGTCACCTCTTGTGAGGTGGATACCAAGTAAAACCAACCGTGTTAGCGTTGTGTGTTTGTTTCTGTATTTTCCGCTGCACATCTTTGAAGGAACAAGCAACGCCGAGCAACGAGCGAAGCGCGACGAGCTATTCACCCCCCCCCCTCTAGCTACTTTTGGTCCTAACACGCATGCCAAGCTTCCTTCTTGGACTTTTCAACACCAGATGTCCGATCACCCTTGATCCATCTGGATTTTCCCTTGCCTGGCTTCACTCACCAGGACTTGCACCTAGCTTCACTCACTAGGGTTTTCACCTGGCTTCACTCACCAGGATTTCCAATCTGCCTGGCTTCACTCACCAGGACTTTCCAACTGCCTAACATCCCAGTTAGGACTTTCTCAATCAGGTCAACCTAGTCAACCTAGATTAGTAATTAATCTGAGTTAAATATCTGATACAAACTTAAATCAGTGTCAACAGCAAAACAACATCCAGGTCAGACTGTATCAACACATTCCACTGTAGTGTTCCAGGAGGAGTGAGTTGGGATAGGATCCCACACTCAGCTAGATTGTCACGAAACGCATGGCTAAGGTATTCTCCACCTCGATCTGATCGAAGTATCTTAATACTCTTGCTAAGCTAGTTCTGTACTTCATTCTTGAATTCTTTGAACTTTTCAAAGGATTCAGACTTATGTGTCATCAAGTACACATAACCATATCTACTGAAGTCATCAGTAAATGTGATGAAGTACCTATAACCACCTCTAGCAACGACATTGAAAGGGCCGCATACATCACTATGTATAAGACCTAACAAGTCAATCGCTCTCTCGCTGTGCCCACTAAATGGAGTCTTGGTCATCTTGCCTAGTAGGCATGACTCGCACGTCTCATAAGATTCAAAATCAAATGAGTCCAGCAAAGCATCCTTATGGAGCTGGGATAAGCGCTTGTCATTTATATGACCTAAGCGACAGTGCCAGAGATAGGTTTGGTTCAGGTCATTTGACTTGAACCGCTTGGTATTTATATTATAAATAGGGCTTTCAAGATCTAGAATATAGAGTCTGTTTATCAGAGGTGCACTACAATAGAACATATCGTTTAAATAGACGGAACAATATTTGTTCTTTATTGTAAACGAGAAACCTTTCTTGACCAAATAAGAAACTGATATAATGTTCTTAGTTAATGCAAGCACATAACAACAATCATCTAATTCTAGTACAAGCCCATAGGGCAAAGATAGATGATAAGTTCCTACAGCAACAACAGTAACCCGTGCTCCATTGCCTAATCATAGGTCTATCTCACCCTTCGTCAATGCCCTGCTATTTCTCAGCGCTTGTACATTAGTACAAATGTGCGAAGCACATCCGGTATCTAATACCCACGATGAAGAAATAAAGAGGTTGACTTCTATAACATGTATACCTGAAGTAGAAATCTTATTTCTCTTCTTCTTAAGATCTTCCAGGTACTCTTTGGAGTTCCTCTTCCAGTGTCTTGCTTGTCCTTGATATAGGTGACAAAGATGTTCAACCATATCGTAAGCACCCATCAACTCATGTTGCTTCTGAAGCTCAGAATTCATGGTCGCGAGCATAAGACAGGACACATCTAATGCATCATCTTGATGCTTCTTGTAAGCATCTCGGTCTGCTCGCGTGACAGTGGCAGGAGAAGCCTCCGGAATGGGCTGCTCCAGAACGTATAGTTTACGTTCTTGGGTGAGAACTATTCTCAGGTTCCTGTACCAGTCCAGGAAATTTGCTCCGTTGAGCTTGTCCTTCTTAAGGACAGAACGCAGGGAGAAGGTATTCGTGTTTGACGTCATGGAAATTCTACAACAGAAATAATGCATAAATAAATATCATATTCTTTTAAATCATTTAATTAGACCTTTAACTAAATGATGCTCCCACTGAATTCTATAATTCATGTGGGACAAGATCCACATCATACTAACCCTTGAGTTAGCTTTGGCTAATACGCCCAAGACTTAGTATGATCGGTAGGTAACGATTACCAATTACATCTCTATGCAACTCTTGTTTATAGGATCAAGATCCGCATTGATATTAAAACTCGAGTTAGCTTTGGCTAATACGCCCGAGAATTAATATAAACATGATTTTGTCCTACCTTTCCAACCGTTGGAAGAATGCCTATAGTTGTACTCGATCCAACCGAGTAAACTAGGAATACTCAATCTAATTGAGTTTGTACTCGCCCATGCGTTGATAAGCGGGACCAAGATTATCCCTCCGTACCCTACCAAGATATTATGTGTTGCTTTGCTTTGGCAGATTCAACAACACATGTGATCGAGGTAGTGATAGGTATCACGGCACGGTAGGCATTAGAGTCGACGTGATTTAGATCTAATCTAATCGATGATGCATATCATATACTTGATTTAGATCTAATCTAATCGTGGGGTGCATCATGTGCACGATTTAGATCTAATCTAATCGTTAGGCACTAATTAATTACTTAATTAACTAGCATGCATCACATACACACAAAAGCAATTAATTAAATAATTTTGTGATTATGTCATGGCCCTACTACGATCTTCTCAAGCCAATGAGAAGATCGGATGGTCAACCTAAGGTCAACAGCTTCTCAAGCGCCTTCCTTTTGACCACCTTGTGTTGCTCGCGCCTTCCTCGTAACTCCGTCTTGAGTGGACCTTCCACCGCTTCAAAATTTACATTACAATTTTGAAACTTGAGTTACATTTGAGTCTAAATCTAATTTACAACCAGAATATAAATAGGGAGGCACGACGCACAGGTCGTGTATCAAATACAGCACACACAAACACATGACGGTACGCAGGTCGTATTATAAATTACAACACAAATCTAATCATAATGGGTCTTTTTGGGCCATGACTATCACAAAAATAATATATAATTCTTAATTATATATTTTCTATAATTTTTCATAATTTTTACAATTTTTATGAGTAAATTTTTCCCGACGGTCCCGATTAGCGATTTCGGGCACAATCGCGGAGCAAATCCCCTTGCGGGGTTAGGGACAGTACCCCTACCCGCGATCTAACCATCGCGAGTTGCTCCTAAGCGATACTACAGCGCCTTAGCCCACTGTCCCAAAAGGTTTTGGGTCGAAACATTGCCGTTATGGAAAAATCTTCTCAGTAGTCGAAGCCTACAAGTGTCTAAACACTTGTGCTTCGCTTCTACGAGAAAAATACCCTTTAAAACTATAAAAATCATGAAATTACAGAAATTCACAGAATGTTTATTTTTCATAAAAACCAAAATAAACTCGTACACGCCTTCGCACGTGGCTCTGATACCACTGTTGGATTTTTCGGGCCGCGAAAACCGCGTTTTCGCGTCGCGAAAACCCTGAAAGCCCCAGCCACCGGATCCGTACAAAGAAAAATAAAACCTAAATACGAGTACAAGAATACAAACTTCGATCTACAGTAGATCTACAAAGGGAAAAACCTTTTATACCTTCGATGCGTGCCTTTCGCGAATCCCGCTCGTCCAAAGTGTCGGATCTCAAGTTGTCAAAATAGACAACTCTCTAGAAGTATCCACACGAACAAGAAATGTTCTCTAACACTCAAGGATGGAGAATAGAACACCACAAGTGTGCTAGCACTTTTTGATGCTCTCGGATGGGATTGGAAGAAGAAGAAAAGAAAAGAAGAGAACACACTCCTCTAAAATCTCTATGTGACTTTCACTAACCTTCTTCTTGGATTAGATTCACTCACCTTCCTTCTCCCTTGCTTGAAACCCACGACAACCGTAGAAAAGGAGGAGGAAGAACCCAAGGAAGAAGATGCAACAATGAACACCCATCAATACCACAAAACAAAACCTCCACAAACATTAGTGTGGCCGGCCACATCTTGTAACTCCCCTCATTTAATGTGGCCGGCCACATTAAATGGAATGGGATGTGTAACCTCCATGAGGTGGCACACCATGATGAGGTGGAGATGATGTGGCAAGGTTAGTCATGCCATGTAGGATGAGTCAACCTTCATGATGTGGTAATACATCAAGTCAAACTTGATGTTTCAACTTCCATTTGGTCAAGTCAAAATTGACCAATTCTCTTCCTTGTTGAGTTAAAACCAACCTTTGGTTCAAGTCAATTTTAATCTAATGAATCTTAATTCATTAATATAAATTGACTCAATGAATCAAATTTAAATTAAACTCATTCAACAATTAAATCTAATTGAGTCTAACTCAATAAGTCTAATTTGAATTAATCCGAATCCAATCTTTGGTACATCATATGAACCTAATCCAATTGGTTCATCATATGAACCTAATTTCCATCCACTTGTTCTTTGTATGTGACCCAATAGGTTCTTGTAACGTTGGCAATATTTCTAAACTCCTTTAGAAAACATAAGCAATGAGCGGCATCTAGCAATACATCATTGCTACCCAAGTTACAAGAATGCTGAGATCCAACATCACCTTGTGACTACTAATTGTGACTCCTCACAATATATGACAAGTGTCCTTCTATCCTAGACATCTAGATTGATCAATGTGAGGCATAGACCGTGTCATCCTCTAATCAATCTAAATCTTGAACTCCAAGTAGACTCACTCGATCAAATGAGCTCAATATCTCATATTGACTCATTTGGACATGGCCATGCACTTCGTGGTCTCACTCTATCAAGATTATCGATGTCTCTCCCGTCATATAGGAGGGATAGATCTCTTCTACATCACTCACATCCCTCCGCATAATTTGTTACATACCCAGTAATCGCCTTTATAGTCACCCAGTTACGGGTGACGTTTGACGAAACCAAAGTACATAACTCCTTATATAGGGAACCATGGTGACTTCAGGTCTAAGGACTAGTAGTCATACTAATAGCCACATGAGAAAGTATATGACACTCATATAACGATCCATGATACTTTCTCATGGCGGGTCATTCAGTATACATTCTCTAATGCATACCCATGTGTCAACTTGATATCTCTATATCCATGACTTGTGAGATCAAGTCATCGAGTTGACCTACATGCTAGTCTTATTGCATTAACATTGTCCCTGAATGTTAATACTCGACTAGGAATGATTAAGAGTAGCGTTCCCTATATCATCTCACTATCGATTCAACCAATCGATTGATATAGGTAAGAACCTTCTACTCAAGGACGTTATTATACTTAGTTTATTTGGCACCAATACAAGTAAGTATAATAACCAAAAATCAAATACCTTTATTTATATAGAATATGATACAACAAGTCCATAATACAATCATCAAATGATTGACTCTAGGGCTCTAGCTAACATTCTTCCCCTAGGTGGATGTGCTATTGTACTTGGAGCACAATGGTTGAGAACATTAGGAGATATAATATGGAATTTCTCTCAACTAACAATGCGCTTCCAAGATCAAGGAAAAGAAGTTTGTATCAGAGGCAAGAGACAAGATACTATCACATCAATTAGTAGTTATAGGTAGAACAATTATTAAAGAAAGATTGCTCCATTTTTCTCATGCAACTCTCCATTAAAAAAGATCCTAAAGCAAATGTTAGGCCTTATCGCTACCCTTACATACAAGAGGAAATTGAGAAGATTGTACAAGAGATGCTCCAGGCTGCTATCGTTCGTCCAAGTGTAATTCCGTATTCTTCTCCAGTACTGCTTGTATGAAAGAAAGACGGAAATTGGCGAATGTGTGTAGATTACCGGTCACTCAATAAAATTACAGTGAAAGACAAGTACCCCATCCCCATCATTGATGAATTACTTGATGAATTAGGAGGTTCCTCATGCTTCTCAAAGCTGGATCTTCGCTTAGGCTTCCATCAGATAAGAATCCATCAACCAGACATTCCAAAAATAGCCTTTCAAACTCATGATGGTCATTATGAATTTTTAATCATGCCTTTCGGTTTAACTAATGCACCTTCTACATTTCAAAATTTGATGAATGATATTTTCAGGCCTTACATCAATAAGTTTGTATTGAATTTCTTTGATGACATCCTTGTTTATAGTTCATCGTTCAAAGATTATTTGCATCACCTTTATAAAGTACTCACGCTTTTGCGTGAGCATTCTCTTTCTGTGAAAAGAGCTAAGTGCAACTTTGGGACAACTAAGGTGGAATACCTTGGTCATACTGTAAGCCGAAAAGGAGTATCTACTGATCCCTCAAAAGTGCTAGTTATGATGGAGTGACCCATCCCAAAGAGTATCAAAGCATTACGTGATTTTCTGGGTCTCACAGATGCATTTAGATGGTGTCTTGAAGCAAAAAAGGTGTTCTAGAATTTAAAGGAGGCTATGATGACAACACTAGTTCTTGCACTACCTTAATAAGCAATTTGTCATTGAACTCGATGCATCCGAAGTTAGAATCGGAGCGGTACTTATGAATTATATGATACCATTCAAGAAAATATTCAGAGTTTATTGCTAAACAACCTTGAGGACAAGGCTATTTTGAAGGGCATGGAATGATAGGATCCTTTAATGGATCTATTCAAATAAATCCTTTAACTTTATTTCCTTTTCTAAGATAAGGTTTAGAACTTTTTCTTTTATAAGACAAGTTTTAGATAAGACATTTTCTCTTGAAAATATATTTTTATTTTAGACCTTTTCCTTTGAAAAGTTTGTTAATGTGTCTATTTAAAGAGACGTTTGTAATTTTGGAAGACAAGTAATTTCCCTTTAGTAATCAATTTTATTTGATTATTGGAGGTCGATCCTCTCGAAGTGATCACCCTATCCCTCTTTTCATTTTTCTCTTTCGATTTTTCCACGTGATAGGCTCTCGGGTTCCTATCAACTTCTTCTTCTTTAATTCTCCGATGCTAATTTGAGCATCGGAAGGGTCGTGCCGGTGAGCCGACCCAAGCGCTAATCAATGTTATTTTTTTAGGACGTCAAATATGGTGAGTGGGAGAGCGAATCTAGAGGAGGAGCCAAGCCGAAGGAGGAAAAGGGACCATTAAATTGGCGACGTCCGTGGAAAACTCCTACAAAAAGCTACAAGGATAGAGAAGGAGGGAGGTGGAGGCCCTACCTCTTTTCCTGACCCACGAAAGTTTGGGGTGGTCGACGGAGGCCCTGCAGATAATGGCGTCGTTAGAATAGAGCGGAGACTAATCCCATGAAGAAGAAGGCGTCGCGACTTGTTGGCCCAATGAGTTTGCAGAAGGAGGTCCATCCATACCTCCTCCGCCATTCCAACAGTCGACCACTGCCCTCACATCGAGCAGTAGATGCTAGTGGCATACAGATCCCAATGCCCTCACACTGCCAACGATGACGCAAAGCCACAACAGAAGCAAAAGTTCCATCGAATTCAACTTCCCCATCTCCTTTCCTAGACCTTTCTTCAATTTGGTCATGCCCTAACCGCTTCCTATTCCAATAAATGCAGCAGAAGTTTTGATCATTGCTCGTCGATGCTTGCGTGTTCGTGAGGCAGATGGATGGAGTGTAGCCGAACTATGAGATAATTTAAGATGGCTTAAATCTTAGACCAGAATCTATGTTGAATATGTGTGAATGGAGAAAAGGTGGAAGAGGATAGAAGCTCTATTGTAAATGAGATTTTAGTCACACATTGGAAGGTTTAAGGCATGTTGGTTAGCTTATATTGATTCACATGCATTGAGAATGTGAACAAATGTATGGGGAGTGGCTCTCTCTCATGCGTGAGTGTGCAGGGGGGGTGCAAACCCAGAGCCCGAATTGTACTGAACCATGTTGACTCGTGTGCGGATACGACCTGCGCGCGCCAAATGTCGAACCGGTCGGGGCAAAATTTGTCGAAGTGGAACAACCAATATTTTGCTGTTGTGTAACGGATGCATTAAATTCGAGATTAATACAGAATCGAAACGGTCGACGTTTCACTGCTCGACGAGTATGGTATTTAATCGACCATTAACACTGCCGTTGATCACTGGCAGAAGGCACACAGAAAGTAACAAAAGCTCTCCACCTGTGTTCCCTCCTCCTCTGTCGTGCAACTCCTGCTCGGCAGAGTGCCCGTGATAGCGATTGGGTGCCTCTCAGTTCACCGTGACCACCAGTGCTTGATGGGATTCACGGTCAACTATTGTATCTTGGGAAACAGAGGGACCTAGTAAGCCTCGAAGCACAGCCGGAGGTGGGGCGAATTTGTTTCAAGGAAACTGCGACTCTCGTAGTCCTCAGTCAGCTCGCCCGGTCGGCCCCTTCGCTCGGCCAACCTCTCCAGTCGCCCGGTCGGTCTCTTCATCCGCCCGCCCGACTTCTTCGACCGCTCAGCTTGTCGCTTCGCCCGAACGCCCGGTCTGTCGCTCGCTCGGCCTACCTGCTCCAACCGGCCTATCACTTCGCTCGATTTGTTTTCTTCGATCGACCTGTCTACTTCGCTCGACCGGTATGTCTGTTCGCCCGACCGACATCAGCTCACTCAACCTGCCTGTCGCTTCGTTCGGCTTGTCATTTTGCCCGCTCGGTCTGCCTCTTGCCAGACCTGTCTGCTTGCCCGACCGTATTGCCCGATCGACCTTACTGCCCGCCGGACCGAATTGCTCGGTCGATCTCTCTGGTTGGACGGCTATTCTGTCCGATCGGACTCTATGCTCTTGACTGCTCGACTAGGCAACACAAACCTACTGCTCACCAGATCTGCTCGTTCGATGACTGAGTCCGATCTGCCGCTATTTGTCACGTAGTAGAAACCAGCC
This sequence comes from Zingiber officinale, assembly GCF_018446385.1. Classification (NCBI taxonomy): domain Eukaryota; kingdom Viridiplantae; phylum Streptophyta; class Magnoliopsida; order Zingiberales; family Zingiberaceae; genus Zingiber; species Zingiber officinale. Next base: position 138,334,516 of record NC_055987.1, read on the forward strand.
CCTGCTAATAGCCTGAGATTATCCGCTCAGGTCATCTCTATTGTAAGTTGAATTTAAATTCTGTGTAATTTTAAATTCAGCTAAGTGTCTAAAAATCTTCGGCAACATGTTGTTTTTCCAACAATCTATACCTCGCATTGGAAGATATCAACTCATGGACAAGAAGCCCTCCAAGTGTGTAGTATCTGAGGATGATCCAAGAGGCATTACTGATGCTCATAATTGCACAATGATGGCCATAGGTCTGATTGGTGCTCATCCTGCGTAAGTTTCTTTACATCATGCTTAAGGTTAGATCAATCTTACAGCATTTGGAAATACTACCATCAATCGTGGATCTAAATAACTATTCCTCATCTAAGTTGCTTATACCTATGTTGGGCTTGCACTTAGCAAATTGTTTAAAGTCAGATTCGTCTTCCAGCACTTGGAAATACTGCTATATATCATCATAAATCTAAATATCTATTCCTTATCTAAGTTGCTTATTCATATGTTGAACTGGCATCTAACAAATTGATTGCAAGTGATGTTAATAAAGCATTACTCATCCTGCCAAATATAGCTTCTGTGCTGGAAGATAATGCAAATATGGTAAGGCGGTCATACCAACCTTTTCTTCTTTTTTATGCTCTTGTGCCTTAACAAATTCACTTTTGTCCAATTGCGACTCGTGATTAGCATGAGTGGGACTCCCTATCTGGTTTTTGCATCGGAAAATTATGTTATCATATCAAATATCTGCTATAAGTATCTACCCGTGCTGGCTCAATGATTAACACAGGCAAGATATAAAGTAGATTTACAGATTGCATAGCATAGTCCTCATGCATATGAACAATCTAGAGGCTGGTACCATGTCACATAGGCAAATCATTACTCAGTGATGAAGGCTAATTAATGCTCATGTCTTTGATTTATGGTATTTATTCAGTGAGATTTCTATTTAAATTCATGAAAATGTCCATGCAATTGATTCCCACCATTGTTTTTTTCTACCGTCAATTTATTCAGAGCCAAATTATGAAGCCAGTGTTGGAGTGTATACTGAAAGCCTAAGCTTTGTAAATATTTATTATCAATAAAGAATCACATTTGGTTAAATTGTCTACATTTAGTTGTAGTTGTTCAATTAATTTATATTGTAGATAACATAGTATGTGGTGTCACATGCAGAAGATAATGTTATCAGTACCTTATAAATTATAAACAGTAGCTCGCGATCAAAATGGAAAGGACAAACCATTAGAAAGTCGTAGTGTAATTAGGTATCAGTTTATCTTGACTGTATAATTACACTAGTACACTCAGAGTGTATTGAGTAGGACCATTTGAGGTCGTTTCTTTTATACTGACTTTATAAAGAAACAAAGACCTCGGTTATTATGGAAGTATGTGCTCTTAATCCTAATATAATAACAAGCACATATATTTGATATTCATTTCTTTAATTTATCAATGGGTGAGATTTAGTTCGATGAATCAATAAGCCTGATAAGTTGAGAAATGGTATCACTTATAGTGTGTGTTATTGATTATAGAAGGAAACTGTGTCCTAAAGATACTAGGTTGATAATGTCCTCAAGAGGAGCTCATAAGGATTGTCATGTTAAACCCTGCAGGTGGACTTAGTCCGACATGACGATAAGGTTGAGTGGTACTACTCTTGGACTAAGATATTAATTAAATGAGTTGTCAGTAACTCACTTAATTAATGGACATTCGATATCTTAAACACAGGGAGACTAACACACTCATAATAAGAAGGAGCCCAAAAATGTAATTTGGGATTGGTGCGGTAGTTCAATAATAGTTCTCTAGTGGAATGAATTATTATTAATAAAATTAAGTTTTGTGTTCGGGGCGAACACGGGATGCTTAATTTTATCGGGAGACCAAAACCAATTCCTCCTCTCGGTCCCTATCGTAGCCTCTTATTTATAGAGTTCTATACCCACCTATACCCACCTTCTATACCCACCAATAGGGGGTCGGCCAAGCTAGCTTGGGAATCAAGCTAGGGCCGGCTTAGGTATAAAATTGGGTGGCCGGCCCTAGCTTGAACCCAAGCTAGTGGGGGCCAGCCAAATTAAATTAAAAAGGGATTTTAATTTTAATTTTTATTATGTGGAAGAAATAATTTATTAAAGAGAATTAAAATTAAAATATCTCTCTTGTAAAAGATCTACAAAAGATTAAAGAAAGAGATTAGATCTCTTTCCTTATTTGTAGATTGGTGAGATATTTTATTTTTTTCTTTAAAATTATCCACATGTTGATAAAATTAAAATTATAGAAATTTCCTTTTATCAACCATGAAGAGATTTTTAAAGAGAAATTTTATTTTTAAAATTTCCGGAAACAAATTAGGAAGTTTTAATTGTTGATTAAAACTTGTCTAATTTTTTCCTTCATTGATGTGGCCGGCCATTAGAGTTTGATTTGGGAAATTTTATTTTATTTTTCTCAATTAAACCATGTCAAGGAAATTAAGAAAATTTTATTGTAATTAAATTTCCTAATTTGCCTAGGCCAAGGAATATAAAAGAAGGGGTGAGGGTGCCTTCATGAGACAACCTCTATTATTTTCTCTCCCTCTTTTCCTTGGTGTTGTGGCCGGCCATCATCTTCTCCCTCTCTTCCTCTTGTGGTGGCCGAATACTCCATCCCTCTTAGAGTTCTCGTGGTGGCCGGATACTACTTGGAGAAGAAGAAGAAGGAGAGAAAGCTTGCATCTCTTAGAGCTTGGTTGGTGTTTTGTTCTTCATCCTTGGTAAAGCTTCTTTGTGGCCGAACCTAGCTAGGAGGAGAAGAAGGTGGTTGGTGGTTTCTCATCTCGGAAGATCGTTGCCCACATAACGTCCGAGGTTAGAAGAGGAATACGGTAGAAGATCAAGAGGTCTTTCTAAAAGGTATAACTAGTAATTTTTCCTTTCCGCATCATACTAGTTATTTTTGGAAAAATACCAAATACAAGAGGCTTATGATTCTAGAATTTCGAATATGTTTTTCGATGTTGTGTTCTTTTATTTTTTTCTTTTCCTTGTGATTTGATTGTTCTTTTTGGTTAACCTAAAGTTATTTTAGGAAATTAAATATTAGCTTTCTATAAAAGGTTTTGTCTAGTCGGTGGTGGTTGCTCCCATATCTAAGAAGGCCATGTGCCTCGCCACGTCAGTACTGGGAACCGATTATGGAAATTAATATTTAATGGAATTAATAACTTAAGGTGATTTGGGTCGAACGTGTTAAGTTCTGCAGGAGACCCAAGTCAAAACCTAAAAGAACGAATAGATTAAGTTTTGGATCAAACGTGTTAAGTTCCGCAGGCGATCCAAAATTTAATTTAAAAGAACACATGGTAGCTAGGAAAAGGTTCAGACCTTTGTACAAAATTTTTGTACAGTGGAACCTCTAGGTTTTCCAAGTAGCAACCAACAATTGGTATCAGAGCTAGGGTTTTTGCCTCTGTGTATTTGGTATTAGTTTAATTATGCACATGTCATACATAATTTAGGCAGGTTAATAGTAGGATGTGCTAACTTTGTGGATGCAGGATCCAACTATTATGGCTTTTAGTTATTATGTGTGTGATTGGACCCTTGGACATGTCAAGGGCATTTATATGTGTGTGCATGATTGTATTAAAATATAGCAGGAGCTGTATTTAGTTTTATTAGGATTTTATTTTTGATCTAGATACATGTACATTCCTTTTATGGAATATAGGATCAAAAATGTAAAATTCTATTTATGTCGCGGATCGAATCTTGCAAAGCGTGGAACCTTCTAAGGACCAGAGGCGCAATATGGGAGCAAGATGGATGCGACAGCTAGACCCGGTGGCGGTGGCCAAATATAGCAACAGCTTGGGATGACAACACACGGAGGACAACTAGAGATAAAAGTCATAATAGTTGAAAATTAGATTTTCTATTTATTGCTTTTATATTGTGCTGTGTGTATGTGTTAGTTTACATGCTTAGTAGGCTAGCATAGTTAAAATTCCTCATTTATAAATAACTAAGTGGGAGAGGGATTTTTAAGTAAATCTCATGGTCTCCATTACTGGTTTGTAAGTGATGCAAACAAGCTTGCGCGTTGGCTCTGAGTGCCTTCCTCCATAACGGATGAGCTTGTTTGTGGATCACTAGAACAAACTTCCATTTTTGGATGACTATAGGAAGTTAATTAAGAGCGTGTGATCTTCCCCAACGGAAGGGGCATAATCTTATTAATGGACTTAGTGTCAAGTAATGGTATACACTTAGACACATCTAATAGTATCCTCCTCATCGGAGACACTGCTATTATTTGTGTGACCAAATAATACCAACTATTAATTTTATTTGTCAAAAAGTTAGGTTGACAAGATAATAAAATTAATGGGTTAAAACCCTCCTTTTATAAATGTTGAATTTGTATACGTCCACACTAACGTGGCATACAAAATTCACGGTGTTATGAGGTGTTGGTTAATTTAAAATAGTATTGTTTGAGGAATCAATATTATTCTAAATTTAGAGTTCTGACCAAAAGTTATTTGTGATTCTTAGGATGACTTTCAACCCACTGTCCATCATACTTCAACAGAATAGACTTACTGGACCTAATTACATAGATTGGAAAAGGAACCTGGACATTGTTCTTACTGCTGAATTTGTACTGACTGAGCAGTGCCCTGATGCACCTACTGGTGAATCTACCCAAGAGGAGATTGAATATCATAGGAAATGGGTAAAAGCATATGAGATGGCGCGGTGTTACATTTTAGCTTCAATGTCAAATATATTGCAACATCAGCATCAAGATTTACCAACAGCCTATGATATCATGAACAATCTCAAGGAACTCTTTGGTCATCAGGATAGGGCTTCTAGGCAAGAAGCCATGAGAAAGATAATGACAGCCACCATGCAAGAGGGTACTCCTGTAAGGGATCATATCCTAAAAATGATGACTTATCTGAACGAGATACAGATCCTTGGAGGAGAAATTGATGGGGAAACCCAGATCGATATGATCCTCCAAACACTACCTAGAAGTTTTGAGCATCACTGAACTATAATATGAATAAAAGGATTTATTCATTAGGGGAACTACCGACAAAACTTCAAGAAGGATTATTTCACACAATTCTCAAATTCACTATGTGAAAATGGTTCTACTTAAACCGAAAGGAAAGAAGAAGAAGAAACAAGTCGCTAAGAAAGAAAGTGAATAAGTCTCAGAGTACGGGATTTAAAGCTGAAGAAGTCAAGGGCAAGTGCTTCATCCGCAAGCAGACATCGAAGGCGGATTGTCCTCGTAGGAACCAAAACAAAGGTATATCTCATGCTCTAGTTGTTGAAACATGTTTAGCGGTGTTATCTACCAACACCTGGTGTGTAGATACAGAAGTCACTGTTCATGTCTGCAATTCCTTGCAGGGGTTCCAGGAAACCCGACGACTATCTGAAGGAGAAATTACCGTCTACATGGGCAATGCTACTAAGGTGGCAGCTGTTGCAGTGGGAGACGTCTATTTATCTTTTAGTAGAAATAGGAATTTGGTTTTAAGAAATTGTCTTTATGTACCCAGTTTTAGAAAGAATTTAATTTCAGTTTCTAAACTGTTTTTAGATGGATATTCAGTTTCTTTCAGTAACGATGTAGTTATTAAAAGAAATAAAGTGATTATCTGTTCTGGTGCATTAGTTGGCAATTTGTATACTTTAAATCCAATTTCTTCCACAAAGCAAAACATGGAAATCTATAACTCATCTTCTAACTCTAATAAGAGAAAAGAACCTTCGGAAATGAACCAAGCATATCTTTGGCATCTAAGGCTTGGTCATATTAACTTAAGTAGGATTCAGAGGCTTATAGCCGATGGACTCTTGAGTTCATTAAAGTTGGAAAATTTTCCAACTTGTGAATCTTGCTTAGAAGGAAAAATGACCAAGAGACCGTTCAAGGCCAAGGGGTATAGAGCCAAAGAAGTGTTAGAATTGGTTCACTCTGATTTGTGTGATCCTATGTCTGTCCAGGCAAGAGGAGGTTTTGAATATTTTGTCTCTTTCATAGACGATTATTCAAGATATGGATATATTTACCTAATGCGCCGCAAGTCCGAGTGCTTTGATAAGTTCAAAGAATACAAGGCTGATGTGGAGAAATGACTAGGTAAAAGTATCAAGACACTACGGTCAGATCGTGGTGGCGAATACCTCTTAGGAGAGTTTAGGAATTACTTATCAGAGGCTGGGATTCAATCCCAACTGTCCGCACCTGGTACACCCCAACAGAATGGTGTGGCAGAACGAAGGAATAGGACTCTTATGGAGATGGTTAGATCGATGATGAGTTATTCATAATTACCAAATTCGTTTTGGGGATATGCTCTGGAAACAACAGTGTATGTTTTGAACTTAGTACCTTCTAAATCAGTTTCTTCTACTCCCATAGAATTGTGGAATGGGCGAAAACCCAGTCTAAGACATATTCGGATTTGGGGTAGTCCAGCACATGTGCTGAAACCAGATGCTGATAAGTTAGAATCTCGTACAGAAGTTCGCGTGTTTGTAGGATATCCCAAAGGAACGAAAGGTGGTTTATTTTATAGTCCTAAAGACCAGAAGGTCATTGTTAGCACCAATGCTCAGTTTTTAGAAGAAGACTATATAATGGATCACAAGCCCAGTAGCAAAGTTGTTTTAGAAGAACTTAGAGAGGACACGTCTACTTCAGTACCAACAGTACAAGATGAAGCACCACAAGAGACTGCAACACGTGTCACACATAATACACAACCACAGACAGTGCCTCGTCGTAGTGGGAGGGTTGTGAGGTAGCTTGAGAGATTCATATTTTTGGGAGAGTCTTCGGACTTGATCCCGGGTAAATATGAACCTGATCCCCGGACATATGACGAAGCACTCCAAGATATAGATGCAGCATCTTGGCAAAAGGCGATGAATTCTGAAATAGAGTCTATGTACTCTAATAAGGTCTGGGAGCTTGTAGAACCACCTGATGGTGTAAAAGTCGTTGGATGTAAGTGGATCTACAAAAGGAAAAGAGGGACAGACGGGAAGGTAGAAACCTTCAAAGCTAGGCTTGTTGCGAAAGGGTACACTCAGAAAGAGGGAATCGATTATGAGGAAACCTTTTCACCAGTAGCCATGCTTAAGTCTATCCGGATACTCTTATCCATTGCAGCTCATATGGATTATGAGATTTGGCAAATGGATGTCAAAACAGCTTTCCTTAATAGAAGTCTTGAAGAGAACATCCATATGAAGCAACCAGAAGGGTTCATTGAAAAGGGCAAAGAGCATCTAGTGTGTAAGCTCAATCGGTCCATTTATGGACTGAAGCAAGCTTCAAGATCTTGGAACATCCGGTTTAATGAAGTAATCCAGTCGTATGGATTTATTCAGTGTCCGGATGAGTCTTGTGTATACAAGAAGTGTAACGGAAACATGGTGGTATTTCTTGTACTATACGTAGATGATATTTTGTTAATTGGCAACAATGTCAAGGTATTATTAGACGTAAGGGTATGGTTGTCCAAACAATTTGATATGAAGGACTTAGGAGAGTGTGCACACATTCTTGGGATCAAAGTGATAAGGAATCGCAAGAAAAGAATGTTGTGTCTGTCCCAAGCTTCATATGTAGATATAATCCTTGCTCGTTTTAGTATGCAGGATTCCAAGAAAGGTTTCTTATCTTTTAGGCATGGAATAGCTCTATCTAAAGAGATGTCTCCGAAGACATCAAAGGAGATAGAAGACATGAAAGCAGTTCCTTATGCTTCGGTTGTAGGAAGCCTTATGTATGCAATGCTATGTACGAGACCTGATATTTGTTTTGCCGTGGGCATGGTCAGCAGATATCAGAGTAACCCTGGACAAGGACATTGGACAGCAGTAAAGCATATATTAAAGTACCTGAGAAGGACTAGAGATTATATGCTAATTTACCAAGCAGACGATTTGCTTCCTGTGGGTTACACGGATTCAGATTTCCAATCAGATAGGGACAATAGTAAGTCTACATCAGGCTATGTGTTTACTTTAGGAGGTGGAGCCATTTCATGGAGGAGTGTTAAGCAGAAATGCGTATCGGACTCAACCATGGAAGCTGAGTATGTAGCAGCCTCTAAGGCAGCTAAAGAAGCAGTATGGCTCAGGAACTTTCTAATGGACTTAGATGTGATTCCTGGTTTGCCCAAGATCATCACAATTTATTGTGATAATAGCGGTGCAGTTGCAAACTCGAAGGAACCACGAGCTCATAAGGCAAGTAAACATATAGAGCGCAAGTACCACCTGATACGAGATATCGTGAAGCGAGGAGAAGTTGTCATCGCCAAGATTGCATCAGCAGATAACCTGGCAGATCCTTTCACTAAGGTCCTTCCGGCGAAAGCTTTTGATCGGCATGTGGAGGGAATGGGAATCAGATGTATGGTAGAAGATATGACAGCTTAGTCATTAGTATAAGTGGGAGATTGTTGGAGTGTATACTGAAAGCCTAAGCTTTGTAAACATTCATTATCAATAAAGAATCACATTTAGTTAAATTGTCTACATTTAGTTGTAGTTGTTCAATTAATTTATATTGTAGATAACATAGTATGTGGTGTCACATGCATAAGATAATGTTATCAGTACCTTATAAATTATAAACAGTAGTTCGCAATCAAAATGGAAAGGACAAACCATTAGAAGGTCGTAGTGTAATTAGGTATCAGTTTATCTTGACTGTATAATTACACTAGTACACTCAGAGTGTATTGAGTAGAACCATTTGAGGTCGTTTCTTTTATACTGACTTTATAAAGAAACAAAGACCTCGGTTATTATGGAAGTATGTGCTCTTAATCCTAATATAATAACAAGCACATATATTTGATATTCATTTCTTTAATTTATCAATGGGTGAGATTTAGTTCGATGAATCAATAAGCCTGATAAGTTTAGAAATGGTATCACTTATAGTGTGTGTTATTGATTATAGAAGGAAACTGTGTCCTAAAGATACTAGGTTGATAATGTCCTCAAGAGGAGCTCATAAGGATTGTCATGTTAAACCCTGCAGGTGGACTTAGTCCGACATGACGATAAGGTTGAGTGGTACTACTCTTGGACTAAGATATTAATTAAATGAGTTGTCAGTAACTCACTTAATTAATGGACATTCGATATCTTAAACACAGGGAGACTAACACACTCATAATAAGAAGGAGCCCAAAAATGTAATTTGGGATTGGTGCGGTAGTTCAATAATAGTTCTCTAGTGGAATGAATTATTATTGATAAAATTAAGTTGTGTGTTCGGGGCGAACACGGGATGCTTAATTTTATCGGGAGACCAAAATCAATTCCTCCTCTCGGTCACTATCGTAGCCTCTTATTTATAGAGTTCTATACCCACCTATACCCACCTTCTATACCCACCAATAGGGGGCCGGCCAAGCTAGCTTGAGAATCAAGCTAGGGCCGGCCTAGGTATAAAATTGGGTGGCCGGCCCTAGCTTGAACCCAAGCTAGTGGGGGCCGGCCAAATTAAATTAAAAAAGGATTTTAATTTTAATTTTTATTATGTGGAAGAAATAATTTATTAAAGAGAATTAAAATTAAAATATCTCTCTTGTAAAAGATCTACAAAAGATTAAAGAAAGAGATTAGATCTCTTTCCTTATTTGTAGATTGGTGAGATATTTTATTTTTTTCTTTAAAATTATCCACATGTTGATAAAATTAAAATTATAGAAATTTCCTTTTATCAACCATGAAGAGATTTTTAAAGAGAAATTTTATTTTTAAAATTTCCGGAAACAAATTAGGAAGTTTTAATTGTTGATTAAAACTTGTCTAATTTTTTCCTTCATTGATGTGGCCGGCCATTAGAGTTTGATTTGGAAAATTTTATTTTATTTTTCTCAATTAAATCATGTCAAGGAAATTAAGGAAATTTTATTGTAATTAAATTTCCTAATTTGCCTAGGCCAAGGAATATAAAAGAAGGGGTGAGGGTGCCTTCATGAGACAACCTCTATTATTTTCTCTCCCTCTTTTCCTTGGTGTTGTGGCCGGCCATCATCTTCTCCCTCTCTTCCTCTTGTGGTGGCCGAATACTTCATCCCTCTTGGAGTTCTCGTGGTGACCGGATACTACTTGGAGAAGAAGAAGAAGGAGAGAAAGCTTGCATCTCTTAGAGCTTGGTTGGTGTTTTGTTCTTCATCCTTGGTAAAGCTTCTTTGTGGCCGAACCTAGCTAGGAGGAGAAGAAGGTGGTTGGTGGTTTCTCATCTCGGAAGATCGTTGCCCACATAACGTCCGAGGTTAGAAGAGGAATACGGTAGAAGATCAAGAGGTCTTTCTAAAAGGTATAACTAGTAATTTTTCCTTTCCGCATCATACTAGTTATTTTTGGAAAAATACCAAATACAAGAGGCTTATGATTTTAGAATTTCGAATATGTTTTTCGATGTTGTGTTCTTTTGTTTTTTCTTTTCCTTGTGATTTGATTGTTCTTTTTGGTTAACCTAAAGTTATTTTAGGAAATTAAATATTAGCTTTCTATAAAAGGTTTTGTCTAGTCGGTGGTGGTTGCTCCCATATCCAAGAAGGTCATGTGCCTCGCCACGTCAGGACTGGGAACCGATTATGGAAATTAATTTTTAATGGAATTAATAACTTAAGGTGATTTGGGTCGAACGTGTTAAGTTCCGCAGGAGACCCAAGTCAAAACCTAAAAGAACAAATAGATTAAGTTTTGGATCAAACGTGTTAAGTTCCGCAGGCGATCTAAAATTTAATTTAAAAGAACACATGGTAGCTAGGAAAAGGTTCAGACCTTTGTACAAAATTTTTGTACAGTGAAACCTCTAGATTTTTCGAGTAGCAACCAACAGCCAGATTATCTGTTATGGACATTATTATCGGAAGGTACTTGTATTTCATTATGTGAAGCTAATGAATACTGATGTTTATGTGGGAAGTAGCACACATTTTTTAGATATACATTATCTACATATTGTCAAGTCAGAATTCTAACTATAAGCTCAATAATTTAGAGATGATATTAATTCCATTCAAATGATTTTGATTTCCTTGGGCATATGATCTGCTGGCCTGACTTTTAGTTTGAGCTAGTTCAATTCGAATTAATTGTAAACAGGAAGGGTTGATAGTGATGTTATTCAGGACACCCAACAATAGTTTACTCACCTGTTATTGCTTAACTGACACGTTTCATTTACAAGATGATTTTGTTAAAAAGGAAGAAATGTTAATCCCACTGTCCACCATTTTCTTCTCTGGATTGAGAGAGTCATTCATTAGCCGTCAGTTATCATCATAAGGCAATATAATCAAATGATGACCTTTTGCAAAGCTTTGTTTGTTCTACATGCTCGGCTGAATCTGACATCAAGCTTCTGCTTTTTCTCAAAGGATGTTTTTCTCCACGTTAAGTTGGTTCTCACATTTCTTAATGCTTCTGACTAGTACTCTTAATATATTTTATTTGCTTGCTCCAGTTGAAGCATTTTGTCTAATATTTTAAGTCTTTCCTCACATCTCCAATTGGTAATATTGTTTGCTGGTGCTTCAGATATATGTAGAACCTCTATATCAATCAGATTGTGAACGAAACAGGAGCTACTGTTGTACTTAGGGGATGAAGATATGAACATCTTGATAGTTTTGAAGAGGCATGACAACACTTGCATTTATATCATGCGCGTTTTGATCCGAAAAATCTTGAAGTTGCAAAGATTTTAAACCTTTTGGATACAGTTGTCAAATAATGTGGCACGTCAAGAATTTCTTCAGTTTATGGTGTTATCCCTCTTGACACAACAAGTATTGATGAGGACAGAAAACTCATGGATGATCGTATCTACTGAAAATTCCAATTAGGTTCTATTTTGACAATGTGAAGAGCAGTTCAAATATGGAACTCCCGGAACCTCAGTTCACTATGATCTTCGAGGGGTCACTTTTGGTATTTATGTACAATTCAATATGCTCATGAGGCAGGCAAGAGATATGATGAAGATCGAGCACATTGTTCGCGGGAATTTATTTTTTATTAAACATCTTGGAGCTTCCATGAGTAATCTCATTAGCAAGATAAGTCATTTATTTCTCATTACTACACTTATCATTTATTCAATAACAATATCAATTGATAGTTTATCCATTTAGTGGATAGAATATTTGTCCTGCCTATATTCAATTCATTGCAGTAGCGTGGAGAAGCATAAAGTTCTAATTAGCTACAATAACTCTCAGACCATATGGATTTTGTGGAGATAGAACACTGCTATAGTTTGCTGCATTGCAAAATCTATAGTTTGATGTCCTCTATTTATTTTCCAGCATTCCCCGACTAGGCTCTCTACTTGGATCATGACTGCCTATACTATTTCGAAGACTGCACATGGAGCTTCATGGATCATAATTAGCGTTTTCGGTTGAACATCTTGGAGTTTCTCCTGATAATCCAAGGAGTTTTCACTTAACAAGATAACTCACCTATCTCTCGCTGCTGCATTTGTCTTTTATGGTTACATCCTTTCTTCTTAACTCGGTAGCAATATCATCTAATACTTTATACACTTAAGTGGATGAATTATTTTTTTGTCCTACCTATGCTCAAGAATATAGGGATGTCTGCAACATCATTTTGCAGCATCATTATCATGTTAATCTTGTTGGTTGATCCTAAGAAGATCGTATCAATTTCACTGTACAAAAATTTTATACAAGTGTCGAACATTTCCTAAACAACCTATTGTGTTCTTTAAAAATTAAATTAGGAATCGCAAACAGAACTTAACATTATTTATTCCAAATTTAACTTATCTATTCTTAACGGTTTAGATTTGGATCACAAACATAACTTAACACTATTGATCCAAATCAACCTATGTTACAAATTCAATTAAATATCTATTTCGGAAATCGATTCTCAGGACAAATATGGCGAGGCATATGACCTTCTTGGGTATGGGAGCATCCACCACTGCCTCGACAAAACCTTTTAACGAAATTAAATATTTAATTTCTTTAAATAACATTAGGTTTAACCGAAAAGAACAATCGAATCACAAATTTGAAAAATAAAAAAAAACACAATTTCGAAACAAATCCGAAATTCTAGAATCATATGCCTCTTGTGTTTGGAATTCTAACAAAGAAGAACTAGTATGATGCGGAAAATAATTACTAATTATACCTCTTCTTTGTATGCTAATAACCTCGAGATCTTCTGTCGTATTCCTCGCCTCCTCTTGGACGTTGTGTGGGCGACGATCCTCCAAGATGAACACCACCCAAAGCTCCTCCTCCTCTAGTATTCAGCCACCACCATCAAGGAACAAAAGAGAGTAAGGGGAAAAGAAAGATGAGAGGGGTCGACCACAATGAAGAGCTCCAACAAGAGAATAAGAATTGATGTCTCATGAGGCATCCTCTCCCCTTCTTTTATATTACTTGGCCAAGGCAAATAAGGAAAAGATTTTTACAAAAATTAAATCTTCCTCTTGTTTTTACTTTTTCCCTTTTATTTTTCCTTTTCCTTCCTCTTGATTGATTCAATCATTGATTGGCCGGCCCCTTAAAAGAGAAAAAATATTTTGTAAAAATTTTATAAGCAAAGAAGGAAGGTTCTTATAAAATTTTACAAGCTCTATTTTAATTTCCTAATGTGGATGTTAAAAAAGGAAAGTTTTAAAAATTAAACCAAGTTTTAAAATTTAAAACTTCTCTTCTAAAATTTCTTTTTTTAACATGGTTACAAAAAAGGAAAGTTTTAAATTTAAAACTCTCTTTTTTAAACCCCATGTGGATGGTTAAAAAGGAAAGTTTTAAAACTTTTAAAACTTTCTTTTAAACTATGTGACCTAATTCAAATAAGGAAAGTTTTGTAAATTTAAAATTCCTCTTTTAAAACTTATAGATGTCCACAAAGAGAAGATTTTAAAAATTCAAAACGCCCCCTCAACTTTGAATTATATAGTCGGCCCCCTTATTGCTTGGGCACCAAGCAAGGGGCCGACCCCCTTAAAGAAGATTGTGGCCGGCCCTTGGCTTGGTCACCAAGCCAAGGGCTGACCAAGCCAAGGGCCGGCCCTCTCTTGGACACCAAGATAAGCTTTTTTATGAGTGGATTTAAGACATTTAATGAGGCTACGATATGGACCTAGAGGAGAAATTGGTTTTGGCCTTCCGACGAACTTGAGTATCCCGTGTTCGCCCCGAACACACAACTCAAGTTCATCAATAATAACTCATTCCACTAGAGAGTTATTATTGCACTACCGCATCAATCCCAAATTACATTATGAGCTCCTTCTTATCATGAGTGTGTAGTCTCCCTATGTTTAAGATATCGAATGTCCACTAATTAATTGAGTTACTGACAACTCATTTTAATTAATGTCTTAGTCCAAGAGTAGTACCACTCAACCTCATTGTCATGCCGGACTAAGTCCACCTGCAGGATTTAACATGACAATGCTTATGAGCTCCTCTTGGGGACATTCTCAACCTAGATTACTAGGACACAGTTTCCTTCTATAATCAACAACGCACACTATAAAGGAATATCATTTTCCAACTCATCGAGCCTATTGATTTATCGAGCTAAATCTCACCCTTTGATAAGTCAAAGAAATAAATACTAAATATATGTGTTTATTATTATATTAGGATTAAGAGCACACACTTCCATAATAACTAAGGTCTAGTTCTTTTATTAAGTCGGTATAAAAAGAACTTACCTAAAATGGTTCTACTCAATACACTTAAAGTGTACTAGTGTAATTTATTAGTCAAGATAAACTAATACCTAATTACACTACGACTATTCCAATGGTTTGTTCCTTTCCATCTTAGTCGTAAGCAACTGTTTATAATTTATAAAGAACTGATAACATGATCTTCTGTGTGTAACACCACACACCATGTTATTTACAATATAAATTAATTGAACAACTATACTTAACAAATAAATGTAAACATTTGACCAATGTGATTCTTTTATTTCAAATATAAATGTTTACAAAGAAACTAGGCTTTTAGTATACTCTCTAACAAATCTATTGAGTTCCATTATAAAAAATTGTGTGTTTTGCAAATCTTTATAAAAATGCTAGATGTCTCAATTTAAAGTTCTTTGATAATTGGTCTAATATTAGTCATTGATGAAAAATAATTATCTCGCTTTTTCAATAAACTTATCTAACTTTATTTCAAGATATGTTTTGCAGGTAAGATTGTCATCGCCAATAGATTAGTTATATACTAATGAGCTTCCAGGCAATTATAACGGTCTATGGGCCAACTATTTTATAATAGCCCCCGACCACTATAACAATGTTATACACTATAGTATTTGCTAACAGTCTTCAGGCCAATTATGGCAACCTCCGGGCTACTTTCTATGATAGCTACTGAGCTACTCCTAGGATAGCCTCAGGGCGTCTGTATAACGAATTAAGGCCAAGTAGATAGTACCTCTGGGTCATAATAACGGTCAATGCGCTAGGCATAACTACTATGACAACCTCTGGGCTACTCTCTGTGATAGCCTTCAGACTACTTACTATGATAGGCTCTGAGCATTAGTATAACGGCTTAAAGGCCAAGTAGCTAGTGTTGGTCCTGTGTAGGCCGGTTAGAGGGAGGTGAATAGCCTTGCAAGTTGGAATTAAAACTTTCTTTTGTTCTTAGCAAAGACAAACACTCATTAGTTAGTAAAAAATAAACGGCGGTGTACATTCTGATTTGGGGATATGCTCTGGAAACGGTGGTGTACAAAAATAAAGCGCCGCTCACTTGGCTACAAGGATTCATAAACTCTAGTACTTAGCCTAGAGGTCTAGAGTTTGAATCCTGGGGAAGGAAAAAATCCACTGGTCAGGGGTGGGAAGACCTAGTGAGTAACGGCACGGTCGAGCGTCGTCGGTCGACTACATAAGGGGTCACCAGTTGGGCCGCCCAAGGGACCGCCAAATGGGTCACCAATTGGGCCGCCCAAGGGGTCGAGGGGTCAGGTCGTTACAATAAAAGACGCCTTTTTATTGTAACGACCGGCCCCTAGCCCCTTGGGCTGCCCAACTGGTGGCCCATTTGGCGGTCCCTTGGGCGGCCCAACTGGTGATCCCTTATGTTGTCAACCGACGACCATCGGCCGTGTTGTTACTCACTAGGACTTCCCACCCTTGGCCAGTCGATTTTTACCTTCCCCAGGATTCGAACTCTAGACCTCTAGGCTAAGTACTAGAGTTTATGAATCCTGGTAGCCAAGTGAGTGGAATAAATTGTCACGCCCCAGGAGAGTCCCTGCCAGAAGAAATTTCGGTAGCATCTCCCCTATACGGGTAACAATCTGAAACTTTATACATTGCCCTCAGGGTCACATATACCTCGGCCAATATGACCAGAACAATAATAATAATAATAATACAGCAACTAAGCATCCACGCAGTTTAATAGTGAACAAACTAAAGCAATGATAAGAAAACTCAAAAACAGCCCTACTCAACTGCACCCATAAAGTTAAAAATACGACGAAACAAAATCCACTCATCTCTTCTGTCGTCCAAGCAGGTATGTAGTAAAATAAATCCAAATAAAACTCATCGACAACATCCATAAAGTAAACTAATACAAGTCTAGATAGTGCGATAAGAAAATAAGAACCAAAAGTCTGAAACAACACATCCTCGCGACCTGCAAGGGACTAGTGACTGGAACTCTCTGGACAGCCTCATCCTGAAATTTAATAATAACCACAGGGTGAGTCAACTCCTCAGCGGGTAATATTGACATGCATAGTAAGAAAATAACAACTAACACTAATCATGCGTACAGTCTCCTGATATAAGAAAGATAACTATAAACTGAAACAAACAGGAGAAAACCGTACTAACCAGGACCTGGGTATAAGTATATCAAGGTCGTCAGACCGAGAGGTATCAAAATTCTACATGCATGTCAAACATATGCATCCAACCAATATGCAGCAAGTAAATGCAGCAAACACAAACAATAAATGCATCAATGCGTATGATGTCAATGACATGTCCTGGTCACCCCTACTGCAGTCAGTCATCTCACACACGATTGTGAGACCGAGTGGGTAGGGCTGTGAGAACCATGCACTCTGTCATCACTACTCCTGATGAGTGACCGAGTGGACGGGATGTTGTCGGAGTACACCTATCCTCCTACCCCAAATCATAAGTGGGGGAGCTCAATGCTCTCATCTCCCTGAGTTAGTCCAGAGGAGGGATCCCTGACGTGCTACCATGCTGCGTCACGCTACCCATGAGTGGACCAACGGAGTACTGACAGAGCACCTGCTGCAACACACCCTGCTTGAATAAAAATCACTAACCCATGAGTGGTTGTGTGTGCAGATCCATGTAACTGGCGATGTGCTCAACAATAATGGAGTCGACATCGTATAACATACAATCATGCGAGATGGTGCATGACACTAAGCATAGAAAATATCCTGAACCTATCTATATATATAATGTGTACCCTAGAACAAATTGACCTAATCAATGGTCTAGGTACACAGGTCAGATAAGGTATCAAAACCTAGGTCCTGAACATAATAAAAACATGGTTGTGTCACTACCCCTATAAGCATGTGTAATCAGGTAGGTACTAACATGGAGTGCATAACAAATAAACAAAACAAGCATGTAATAGATTGGGTAGTGACCAACCGAAGCAGATAAGAAACATAATCATTGCTATTTGTTAAAAATACTACTATGCATATCAAATGACATAAAGTCAAAGTATCCGCCTCCAATAAGAAAGGTCCAATCCGGTCTAAATCCGATGTCGAGATACTCGTCTCGCGTCAAAGTCCTGTGTCACCAATATATATACATTTTTATTTAACTACAATTCAAACGAATAGCTAAATAAAATCTCCTAGATTAATTTAGGGTAAAACCCTAATCATCTAACAAAATCCAATACACATGATCTACAACTAAGCAAATGCTAAATTCATAGATCACATAAATCACAAAATGTATCAATATCACCACTCTTTACCTAAAAATCACAGCCCTCACTACTGTGGATTAAGGTCTTCTGTTGATGATCAAATAACACCACAGAGCACCACTTCCTCACCAAATCCGTAACCTAGATTAGCGGCAAGGAGAGGATCAAGATCAAGAGTGGAGATTACTGCCAAACAATAACCTAATTCCAACCGACTTACCTCCAAGATCAACTAGGGTACGCAGCTGGAGGCTAGGCAGAGGGTGTCGGAGGAGAATCGACAGTTAGGGCTTGGTGTCACTGGCGACAGTGGAAACTAGGGCACCAACAGAGGAAAGCTAGCGGTCGGCGATCAAAATGATGGTCCAGCACTAGTCCTAGGGCACAGCGAGGACAGCATCGCCCCTGCTCCGGCGTCGGCCCACAGTAGATGTCGGCGGTACTTGAGTCCCGACGAGGAGAAGACATCGGCGTCGGGGAGAAGAGAAGAAAAGTGGGGCCTCGACACAGAACCTCTCCTTTGCTGAAGGTGACTACGAGGGAGGAAGAAGCTGGCCGGCTGACGTTGGCCCTTCCTTCCGGCGATCGGGCAAAATGATGAAATCGGGGAATGAGATCCGTGGAGAAGATGTGAGGGAAGAAGAAGAGAAATGGAGAAGAAGTGAGTGTCGGGCACGGCTTAAATCGCAAAGAGAAGGGAAGAAACCGTCGCGGCGCCGGTTGGGGCACGGGAGGAGATGGCGCGGCGAAGTGTCAGGTACGTGAGGAGGAAACAAAGGGAATAAAAAGAAAATAAAGAAAAAGAAACGGAATTAAGAAAATAAATATTTCCTCGCTTAAATGGGGTATCCAAAACAGGCTTTCCCAGGGCCTAGTTTTATCCCCGTAAACTCGTTCATACGGTCTTCGAAAAATTTCCGAAAAATTCCTAAAAATTTTGGAAAATTCCTTTATCATTATTCACCATTTTTTGATATTTTACCATCACATTAGCTAACTAGACTCATGTCTTTCATGTCAAATTTTGAGTTGAACATATCTTTAGTTGATTTAATTATCTTATCATTACTCTCAATGATAAGTATGTCATCTACATATAGATACAAGATGACATAGTCATTCTTTGTGTCTTTCATATTGACACAGTTATCATATTCATTAATCTTAAATTTATATTCTTTCATGGCATTATTAATTTTTTTTATGTCATTACTTTGGTGCTTGTTTCAAGCCGTATAATTGCTTTATCAATCTATAAACCTTATTTTTTGCCCTGGTATAGAAAACCCTTCAGGTTGCTCCATATAGATTTTCTTTTCTAAATTCCCGTTAGAAATATTGTCTTTACATCCATCTGATGTATTTCTAGATTTCATAGAGCGGCAATAGTCATCAATACTCTAATAGAAGTTATTCTTGACACCAAAGAATACGTATTAAAGTAATCAAGGTCTTCTCATTGTTTGTATTCTTATATTACCAATCTAACCTTGTACTTATCAATTGTGTCATTTGATTTCATTTTCTTTATGAAGATTCACTTGCAACCTAGTAGTTTACTTCCTTAAGGAAGATCCACAAGTTTATAGGTATGATTTTGCAAGATAGAATTTATTCTAGATACAATTGTCTCTTTCCAGTGAGGTCTATCAGAAGAACTTACTACTTCTGAGTAACTGTAGGGCTCACTTTCCAACATAAAAGTGATAAAATACATGTCATAGGATTTTTCCACCTGAGCTCTTTTACTTTGTCTGAGCTCAACCTTAACTGGTTCATCATCTTCTTTTTCTTGTGTTTCATATGCTAATTTTGAGAAGCTAGCTTCCTCTTGGGTCTTATACGAAAATACATGCTCGAAGAATGAGACATTTCTCAATTCTATTATCGAGTTCTTGTGTATATCTGGTATTTATGCCTCATGTCAAAAAAAAATCGATACACACTACTATTAGATGCATATCCAACAAATATACAATAAATAGTTTTTGGTCATATCTTAATCCTTTTCGAATCAAGCACCAAAACTTTGGCAAGACACCCCCACATTCATAAATATTTGTAGGACGATTTTTTCCATTCACAACTCATAAGTTCTCTTATCTATTTTCTTTCGGGGCATCTTATTTAAAAGGTAATTACCTGTTAACACAACTTCTCCACATGAACTCTAGTAGTTAAAAGCTTAATAGAAGAGCATTCATCATCTCCTTTAGAATTTGATTCTTTCGCTCAGCAACTTCATTTTGATAAGGAGTATAAGGAACTATTGTTTCGTGTCTGATTCCATATTTAGAACACAACTCAGCGAATGATGAAACATATTCACCATCTCAATCACTTTGAACCATCGTAAACTTTTTATTAAGTTAGTTTTCAACCTCATTCTTATAGAGACCAAATTTCTCTATAGCTTCATCATTACTTTTGAGAATATATACATAATAGTATTTTTTATTATCATATACAAAAGTGATGAAGTACTTATTCCCACTACATATCGGTGTACCTTTTAGGTCGCACTCGTCGGTGTGAATTAAGCCGAGTGGTTTGTTGCTTCTTTCAATATGTTGAAAGGTTGACATTATTATTTTTACTTCAACATAAATTTCACACTTGTATTTTGGCTCAAGGAGAAATGTAGGTATGCTTTGCATGTTAATTAATCTACATGATACATCATAGTTAGCATGTCCTAGTCTACCATGCTATAAATATGAAGACTCATGCATATAAGTGCAAGAGTTTATAATTTTATTAACCTTAGGCGTAATCATCATTACACTAAGCTTAAACTACCCATCGATTACATAATCATTTCCTAAAAATATTTTATTTTTGGATAGAATAACTTTATTCGACTCAAAAATAATACGAAAGTCATGCTTGCTTAACAGTGATCCGGATACTAAATTCTTCCAAATCTAAGGAACATACAACGTATTATTGAGAGTTTACTCCTTGTCCGAGGTCAACTTCAACGTCATTTTTCCTTAGCCTATGATGTCCGAGGTTGCTGAATTCCCTAAGAATAATTTCTCTCCATCTTTGATTTATTCAAAGTTTTGGAGTAGCTCCTTGTTGCAATAGATATATTTGGTGACTCTAGTATCGATCCACCATTATCGTAATTTTGAACCCATGTAGGTTCAGTTCAGAGACCACATCGCAGAGGTTTTCCATTTCTGGTCCCTCGTTCAAGTTTGCCTCCTGTTTTTTTTGACTTTTTGTACTCCTATGATTTATGACTGACTCGGTCACAATTGAAGCATTTCCTAGAGAATTTCTTACTTATGCCTCCTCTAGGTCTTATCTTCGAAGTCTTAGAGTAGAGGCATGAACTCATTTTGAGTTCATGCCTGTACTGCAATGATGGTATAAACATCAGCATCCTCAGTATGCTTGGGAGGGCCCTTAGTCAAGAATGGGGTCAAATTGAGCGTAGTCAAGTAGAAGAGCATATTCTGTTGTCATCTCTTGAAGTTCAACCCATTGAACTTCTCTAGTCTTTCCCCATGATTGATTGGAATATTTTCAATCAAGGTGAAGGGGATCTTCACGTAATGAGTCTGTTGCACCTCAATATTTTTTGTGGTCATCTCGACAAAACAGAGTTTGTTTTAAGATTGTTAGATAATCTTGTCGGAGATAGAGGAGTAGTCCGAATTACAATTACGAATCAAATCAGACTTCTTTGTTGAGTTGGCCTAAGCTAATAATATCAAGCTGCCAAGCAGGGAAGGAAGAGCTTCTTGGGATGGTTGAAAAATTGGGCCACCTTGTATACTAAAGTGCATACTCCTAAGTCCAGAGTCCGAGTGTAGATGTCCTCTCAGGGCAGTGCGGTGGTTAAAGCATGGGGTATTGCCACATGAGGTCTTGGGGTCAAAACTTGGCATGTCCGAGCATGCCTCCCCCCATGCCTTGTCACCTGCACTAATGGCTAGTAGCTATCCACTCGTGATTTACCTCCTCCGTGTTGGCCTAGGGACGGGTTTGCAAGGGCGCTGGGGGTGAGCGAATCTCCTTTTGCCACAGAGTCCGAGTGCAGACTCTCGATTCTTGAGTACATATTCCCAACTCCAAAGTACAAACTCTCGACTACAGAGTCTGAGTTGCAAACTCCCAAGTGTAGATCCCCGACTCCCGAGTGCAGACTCCCAACTCTGAATCTCGAGTTGTAGAAAAGAAGATGTTGAGGCATGCTTTCAAATAGTTTCCTTAAAACAAATTCATCCTCCTCCAGCTGTGATTTGAGGTTATGATGGACATCTATTTTCCAGGATACAATGGCAGAATCGCGTACACAACCAAGCACTGATTATTCATGGTGAACTAAGAAAGTACCCGATTGCTATCACGGGCAAACCAACAATAGGAAATGCATAGCGAAGAGAAGATTTGGGGAACAAAGGTGGATGGAGATTCTCTTATTTGCTATAGCTCTCACTTTTGTGTTGTCTATTCTGCTCAAGACCATGGTCTCTTTATATAGGAGCATCATCTCTCATCTGCATTGAACGCTAAGTAAAGGTCATTCAGTGTCCAAGGCTTAATGATAGTCGTCGACCATCAATGATCGACGATTACTATCTAGGAGATTACGAAATCGCCATTAATAATACTTAATTCTTTTGGTACCCTCTTAAGCAGTGAGCAAAAAAGAATTCATGTGGCAAAATATTGGTTGTTCCATTTGACAAATTTGACCCCGATCGGTCTGGCATTCGGCACGCTCAAGTCTTGCTCGCACACAAGTCAACTTGGTTCAGTGCAATCTGAGCCTTGAATTTACACCCCTTATGAACCCACGCATGAGAGAGAGTCTCTCTCCATACATTTATTCACGGCATGCATGCATGTCTAGTCGACAAGTAGAAATATTGCGTCATCTGGTTATGATATTATTTAACCAGAAGGTCATATTTGACTCCGTTTGTCTTCTTACTATCTGTGAGGGGTCGGTGAATGGTTCAGTTTGTGTTCATGCTAGATTCATTGTAATAAGTGGTATAAATTAAAAAAGAATAAGTTTTGGGTTGTCTTCTAGGGATAATATTTCCTGTAAATAGTTTGCTTAAGTCTTTTGTTAAAGTGTCTATACTTCCTCTCCACTCGGTAGTTTTAGTGGTTTTATGAATTTGTGTTTCAACTTGAAGTAGTTTATTTTCTAGTAAAGTGAGTTGGTGGTGTAAGGATACTAGAAGAGCTAGTATAGTGTTATTTTTTTGGACTAACACTTGGTCTCCTTGTCTAATAACCTCAAGCTTACAATAGTTGTTCTCTTGGGTTTTTGAAAAGTGGTTAGAAAATTCCAAGGATTCTACATAGTAGGTATTTACAAAATACAGTTTGTTCATTTATATTTGATTTCCTTAAGTGTAGTATGTAGATTCCTCAATTCTTCTATTATTTGAGTTTTATTTGTTGCAATTACTCTTTAATTTGAAGTAAAATAGTTTTAGATTGGAGCTCAAAATGTTTGGATTGAAGTTCCCAATTTTTAGGCTTATTTTCTTTAATATATTGTGAAAGGCTTAGTATTTATTTCTTAGTAGGGATACTAAGTAATTGAATTCGCTAAATCTTCTATTCAATGAGTCTTGAGCGTCTTTTAGGAGATTTGTATTCCTTTTTAAATCACTTAGTATTTGTGTTTGTTGATTTAAAGTGATAGATACTTTTTCCAATACGAATTTAGTTTGGCTTTGTTGCGACTCTAAGTTAGTTCCTATACTGAGTAGTATGTTTGTGACTATATTTAAGTGTGCCCTATCAATTTAAAGACAGTGGTTGTATGTTCTAGATCTAAAATAATAACGTGTTTAAGTTGATTTAGGATAACAATTTTTCAAGCTGGGAATTGGAGGGCTAGACCTAAAAAATTTAATTTTTGAAAGCCCTGAAAATCTTTAGAATTATAAGTAATTCATGGTGATCTAAAGATCTTATGGCTTTGATACTAAAATTTTATGCTTCGGCCGAAGTTGTGTAAATTAGTGAATAATAAAAGCAAATAGTATTGTGATTTGTGAACCGTAAATAAAAATGGTGAAGTTGGATTTATGATGAATCTAAGCCAAGAGAGAAGATATCTTATTCTTTTTATCCTAATATCAATCTATTTACTTCCATTTAGCATCACTTGTAAAGGAATTCACAGTCAATCGTTGCCTTAACTATTTTAAGGATTTTCAAGTTGAATGTCTTCCTTACTTAGCCTACACAGGACTTATCCAGCTAGTAGTCTGCTTATTCCTTATACAATTTTTGTTCATATCAAGGTAGTTAGACAAGGACTGAGGAAGTTTTATATGATTAAATTTTATAAAAGAGAAACAAGATAGAATCTCCTATGACCTAAGTATAAGAAGTTAGTTACTATCTGATTTAGGTACTTCAATTGATCATTGTGAGTAATTGACTGATACCAATTTAGTTTAATTGATTTAATAAACTTCTAAATTTTAAAACTGAAATAAAATCAAAATAATTAAGATTTTTTTAAAAAAAATCGCATTAACTGAATCAAGCTTTCGAATTTGATTAGTTCGATAGGTTATTACACAAGAAGTGACCACATAATTTTCACAATAACAAATGACTTTATTAAAAAAAAACTATAAAGAAAAAGTATAAACATTCCAAATAATAAACAAATAAGAGACTATATATAATACTTTCTGTTCAAGGGCTCGGGATAATTTTTGATATTGCTGACAAAGCAGAACACAGTATATCGGAATCCAATTAATTAAAATTTTTTAAACAAATCATCGATTTTTACTATTAAATTAAATAACTCAAACATTTAATTTATCAATCCATCAGTCGAATTGTATAGTAACTATCTGATTCAATTCAGATACTTTCTATATATATATATAATACCATTGTTAGAAGGGTTACTATAGTTTTTAATATATTCAATAACATGACAAGCTCCCCAATATATTAAAATCCGATTAATTAAATGTTTTAAAATAAATGATCAATTTTTACAACTGCAATTAAATAAATCAAACCAATATAAAATAGATTAATTTGAGCCATTATCGAATTAGATGGACCTTTTAAGTCAATTGTTATTGAACAATTAAATCCATTAATCAACTATTAAACATATTATTTTATCAATCAATCGAGTTGTATGGTTATTATATACTTTAAGTACATTTGTTGCGAGCAGTAGATGCCTGATTTAGTTTAATTGATTTGAATTATAAATTTTAAAACCAAGATTAATAGAATCAAAATAATTAAGATTTTTGTTAAAAAAAATCAAATTAGTTAAATCAAACATTCAAATTTGATGAGTTTGTTTGGCTATTATATTACACAATAATAAGGCAAAACGAACTTATATAATTATCAAATTTGATGAGTTTGTTCAGTGGAGTTTTGATATGTCACATCTATACTATGTGAGTATCTTAAAAAAAATATTCATTTTGATTTTTTTTTAATACTATAATTCAATCCTTAAATATTAAAATAAAAAAATCTATATATATTTATAACATATTATTCTACTATTTACCTTAGGACGGATTGACGGGAATATTAGGAACGAGCGTATTCTGCCACAATATTATTATACTATTTAATTTATGGATCAATCTAATTTTATAATTAATTTTTAATTCGGGTATTGATATAGATTTAGTTTAATTAATTTAATAAAATTCTAAAATTTAAAATCTAATTAAAATAATCAAGATTTAAAAATAAAATAAAATAACTGAAACATACTTAAAAAAGATTAACATTCAAATAATAAATCAAGAAGAGTATATATATATATATATATATATATATATATATACACGGAACAAGGACAATATCTTCTACCTTCATCAGTAAAATCCCATAATATTATGATTGCACCGTTGATAAAGGGGGGACGGCTGTCGATGTCACCCCCGAGATATATATATATAACATCTTAAATTATACAATACCTTCTGCTAAAAACGGTTCATTTAGTTTCTTATAATATTGAAGAAGCATGAAAAGCTCCGTAGTAAATGGAAATCCAGTTTTATTTTATAATTAAATAAATCAAACTGATATAAAATAGAATAATTAGGTCAGTTATAGAATCAACCTAACTTTTCTTGAGAGTGGATCAGTCGAGTTATATAATTATTGTTTGATTCAGGTATTTCAAGTAATTATTGTGAGTAGTCGATTCCGATTTGATTTAATAAAATTTTAAAATTAAATCAAAATAATCAAAAATAAAAAAAAAATCGAACTAACTTAATCAAACTTTCAAATTCGATTAATTCAATTATTACACAATAGTAAGGCAAGAAAAACCTAAATAATTTTCACGTACAATAATAAATGACTTTATTAAAAAACTACAATACGCAAAAAAAAAAAAAAAAATTATATTATATGTATATATATATATATATATATAAAAGGAAATAGGCAAGCTCCCAAATATTTTCAAAATCCAATTAATTATTTTTTTAACAAATTGAAATATATTAATTCAGGTGGCGTTTGGTTAAATGGCTGGAATAATTATGGATATGAGTTTAATAGTAAAATAGAATAAAAATGAGAATAAAAATGAAAACAATTTAGTTATATGAGTTTGGTTGATTCCCATAAATCTAAAAATTATTCTTAAATTGTCATTCACAAACTCATAATTCATACACTATTTTTTACTATCATTTCATTCTCTTATTCCTAAACTCATCAATCAAGCACCCCTCAATTGATTATCAAATTAACCGAATTTTTCTTATCCGTCCCTTTTTAGCCAAGAAATCAAATCCATACTCAACTATTAAACATATTATTCTGTTATTTGATTTATCAGAAAAATAATCAATCGAGTTGTATAATGCCGTTTGATCCAGATAATTTAATTGACCGTTGTGAGTAATCGATTAATACCGATTTAATTTAATTGATTTAACATAATTCTAAATTTTAAAGCCAAATTAAAATCGAAATAAACAAGATTTTTTAAAAAAAATAAATAAATTAACTGCATCAAACTTTCAGTTCGGTTGTTAAACAATAGTAATTAAGGCAGGAAGCTAAGAGCCTACATAATCTTAACAATAATAAATGACTTTATTAAAAATAAATAAAATGAAAATATAAACATTCCAAATAATAAACCAACAAGAGCCTACATAATTCTATAACATATATATATACAGTGACCGATCTAAAAAATCAAATATGAAAGGACGATCATGATAAATAAGAGATGTATCCTCCATCTCTATTGGTGGAATTCCATAATACTAAAAATTTCATCACCGACAAGGGGGCGACCGCCGATGCCCCCCACTAGATCTGCCCATATATATATATATATAATAACTATTG
This sequence comes from Zingiber officinale, assembly GCF_018446385.1. Taxonomy (NCBI): domain Eukaryota; kingdom Viridiplantae; phylum Streptophyta; class Magnoliopsida; order Zingiberales; family Zingiberaceae; genus Zingiber; species Zingiber officinale. The sequence continues at coordinate 138,361,910 of NC_055987.1, forward strand.
GAAGTTATTAACAGTTAGATAATACTTTCCGGTAATACTCTGATAATTTTTTTATATATTATTTTTTGGAAGCATGGCGATATATTATCGCCAACTTGTGATAATTCATATACATAAAAAATAATAACTAGTTTCTATTTGAAAGTAGGAACAATTTTATTCTATTTGAAAGTATTCATCTGAATAATTAGAAGTGATTTAACTTGCTCTCTAACCTTTGCATCCAAATATGGCTCCACCATATTCTTACCCTTTTCCTTGAGCTCCAACCACATAAGCCTTAACAAAGAATTCCTAAAGAAACCATAAAAGAAAGTGATCATGCTCGGATTCTGAGTCAGACGAAGACAGACGGAGATGACGTTGGTATTCATGGAGAGATGACTTTGACACACTTAGCGTATGTGCTCTGGAAGAATGAACCCCCACGTGGAACTCAAGAACAGAGGTGAAGAAATCGGCGGTACTTAGGTTCTGCGTACACTCAAACAAGCACACGGAGCGTAGAGACCATAAACCAAGAAAAAAAGTCTCCGGCGCAGACCCTCCTATGCTCAAGTCAGGTACTTTTTCCCCAGAAGCACGGTGTACGAAGGAAAAAAGAATTTTAGAAGACGAGTGCGAATGTGTGCATGTGTACCTAGCTAAGGGAGAGGACATCCCTTTTTATATGACACTGTGTACCTTCAAAGTCGGCATGTTGTCAGGGAATGTCGAGTGTCAGAGCCTGTCAAGTGAGAGAAGATGTACGTGGCCTCCTATTCACTACAAGAAAATTGAGATTCTACAACACTTAAACGACAACGCTTTTTATAAAAAACGTTGTCTATTTTTTTTTAACAACGCTTTTAGTGAAAAGCGTTGTCTATTTCATTATTTTCTTATTAATAGACAACGTTTTTCTAAAAATCGTTGTCTATTAGTGATTTTTACGGGTCTAATATTAGCTTTTTTTTTAGTGTCTACGACAACGATTTTTAAAAAACGTTGTCTACTGTCAAGTTATCATCTCAATCTTAAGTGATCTAGACCGCTTATCTCAAGATCTGACGGCTGGATCTTCATCCATCTTCATCACAATATGGACGGCCTAGATTAAAGGAGGAGAAAACTTCGTTTTCTTTTTACCCATGCGAAGACACAGTGCTGGTGATTCCTTTCTGTTCGTGAAATCATCTCCTCGCGCTGCTAGGGAATGCGACCTCCCACCGCCGGCCGTCTCTTCTTCGTCACCACCGGCCGGCAGCTCTTTCTTATTCGCACATACCCCTCTTAGGAATCCCCCCGCGGCCTACCTCTCCCTCAACATCTCGCTGCTCTTCATCGCGGACAACCCCAACAAGGTGGGAATCCGGTACGAGGCGGCGGCGCTCGATGTGATGTACCACGGCGTGCCGCTCGGCATGGCGACGGTGTTGGGCTTCGAGCAGCCCGCGCACAGCAGCCGCCTCGTCCAGACCCACGTCGCCGTCGACCACTTCAACGTGCTCCAAGCAGACGCGCTCAACCTCGTCCGCGACGCCGCCATCAACGACCGCGTCGACCTTCGCCTCACCGGCGACGTCGCCGCCAAGATCCTTCTCCTCGGCATATCCACCCCTAGGGTTCAGGTGATCAAACTGTTCAAGAGCAAGTCAGCATAGAAATTCATTCTCGAAGGACAGATAACTAGAGGCATATGTGTTTTCATCAAGTCGAGATCAAAATTTTTATAATGCTTATAGGAATGAACAAATTTCGAAGTACATATAGGGCAGTTGGCTAGTTCCAAAAGAGTTGCTATTGTGAATGTATGATATCAGGAACTAATCTTAGAGACCTTTGCCTTATCATGAACTTCTGAATTTAGCCCTAACAAAGTTCAATTGAGAGAACCTAATGTCTCTCAATGATTCTCTTTTTATTATTATTTTACCCATTATCATGTTGGAAAGAAGTTCAAGTTTAAAATTGCTTTCTTCAAGCATCTGGCATTAAGAACTAAAATTTGCAATAATTATCCAATTTATGATTCATCGAAACATAAAATTCTTAGGAATGGAATTGTCATATTGCTCACCGTTTGGGATACTAATGCTCACTTTGAATAGCTCATTTTACCGTCTAATGTTCTGAGATGATTGTAATTTGGCAATCAAAATGTGTTCTTCACTGCCATACGTTATACTTACCATAATAAACTTAGTAAAACAGAGTAACTATTATGTTAGGTTTACATTATCTTGTCTTATAGATGCGAGTTCTTCAGGGGTCTAAAAACTATAATTATCTTGGCAGTCATAACAGTATATAAATGTATGAGTTTTAGTTGTTTAAAATTCTTAAGGTTGTGTCATCTTTAACAATTTCTTAATTATTCTATCAATCAAGTTCATTCCCGACAGTAAAAGATGTTTCTAAACAGGTTATATAGAGTGATGATGTCATAGTCAGTAAAACTAAAATGATCGTCAAATAAGGATTGTTAATATTGTGAACTTTGTTAAACCATATTTTTACTAGATTAACAGGTAGTTTGTCAGGAACTAATATGATATTTGGTTTCGTTCTATGTTTTTCTTCATGTTGTCTTTCATATTGAGTAATGTTTTATATGAATGTTAAGTGCTTGTATTAATTTGACATCCTATGTTTCAATTTGCACACATTATGATTTCATTGACTCATGCCCATCAAGTGTTTGATTAAATGTCTCTTCCATTATATAGATTTTAGTTGATACATTTTCTTTAGTTTAATTCCATGTAATGCTTGTTAGTTTAGTGATTTATGTTCCTATGATGTTTGTTCTTTATTTGAATGCAATTAGTTTAGGTTTTATTACATACTCTAGTTTTTGTTTCACTAGATGTTTACTTGATGTGTTTTTACTTTCCATGCTCTAGGTTAGATTGGATCAAAAATCCAAACTACGAACAAGTGAGTTTCCTACTTTTCCTTGCAAATTGTTGATAGTTTGTCATTGGATGATTATCTCATCTGTAATAATTCTTTAAGAATTCAGTCTGCTCAAATTCTTCTTATCTTGAATCTGTTAGTTCTTTTATTTTTCTAGAAGTTGTGTAAGGATGCTGAATTGGTTTATATTTTGAATCTTATTTTTTTCTCCTATTTCATATTTCATGTCTATTATCTGATACTTGAATTTTCTTTGTTCATATATTCTTTGTTATCTTCTACTAAGAAAACAACGTTTTTTTATGCATTGTGAGACCTTACCATATGTTTAGAACAATTTGTATTGATGGATGCCTGGTGAGCATGGCGGGTGAATGTACTAGAATGTGTTTTATGCTATATGATTTGCCAAACAAAGAATGATATGCAATGAATGACAAATAATATAGTCTGTAGATGTATCTTACTGTTGCTTTTTCAATAGACGAGGACTACTTATTATCTTGTCAAACATTTGACAATGAGAAGTAATTTTAGTAATGCGAGAAGAATATGTCTATGTGATTTATAGCATTAATATGTCTGTTAAAGAAATATAGCCAGTAAAATATAAAAGCAATCCAAGATATCATTCTAGGTTCTATGTATAGAATCATGTGTGGCTTTGGTTGCCTTTTTTCTTGTGCACTAATTTACCTACCAAAGTTCCATTTCTTTCTTCTGTCTTTCTCAATCCAAATTTTCTCATTACTGTATGGTGTGAACTGTGACCTTTGCTTTCAACTTTAAGAGTAAAAATTTCTTTTGCATAATACTGATGGTATTGTTTTCTATGGCAGATATACAGTGGTAGGTGCTTTGTCCCAGTCTCAAGCCGACAATCCTTTTTGATCAGTATATCTAGTAGAAGTAAGCATGCAGATCGTTGTCTTCGAGGCCGACTAGCTATTTTGTGCTTTTTTTGTTTTAAATTTGAATGTCATTATCTACTTTGAAACAGAACTATTTAGTTTTTGTGTATAGTTGAATTCTCCTGTAAATACTAATACTTTGTGATTGAATTCTATTGTTTTTGTACGAATTTAAAATCATTAGTTGAGCTAATTAATGTTATTTTATATGTCAAATTCAAATCTAGACATGGTAAAAGAAAATTAATAGTTTTGTAAATATAAAAAAAATGATTTTGTAAATAGATTTTTTTTATTTTTATTTTAAAAAGACAACGCTTTTAAAGCGTTGTACAAGTGTTGTCTTTGCCAAAAACAACAATGCTTTTAAAGCGTTGCAAAGATGATGTTTTTGTAAAAAAAATACACAACACTTTTAAAGCGTTGTCTTTGCTACAAACGACAACGCTTTAAAAGTATTGTCGTTGAGCAGACTTTTAACAACAGTGCCTTTAACAACGCTTTTTCATGCACAATGACAGCGCTTTTAAAGCGTTGTCTATTAGCTTTTTTCTTGTAGTGATTGGTGGAAAGAAGGTTTCATTCGCAGATGATAGCAGACCACTGGAATATTCCCTGACACATGATAGTTATTATTTGACAGGAGGTTATGATTCCCTGATATTGTTTGTCGCTTAGCGCTTTCCATCCCGCCCAGGTTTAGCTACGAATAACTCGGGATGATCGTTCAGAGGTGTCACCTGACTTGAGTCTTGATGAGGAGGTTGAGTTGTGGCGATTCGCCTGGGCTTTATCTGTTATCTGTATCTGAGACTATGGCGATGGACCTATCCTCCACGCCTTGATCGTTGCAGAGTCGACCGGGAGTTGTTTTAGTGAAAGTACCCGGCCTACTCACACAGCCAGAGCTAGGGAAGTCTAATCAGTCGAGGGCAGGTCAGGAACTAATCCAGGGCGTCTCTTACGTCTCAGATCTAGGGACTTACCCTGCCTATATCCGACTAGGAATTATGCGACTAATAACATGATGCGGTCTAACTTTCTCTTTCTCCTAACTATTGACTGCTACATCTCATTGACTTCTGATTGCCACGTACTCTTGACTTTTGACTGCACTTGACTATCATATCCTCTTGACTTTTAACTATCTAATTTTATCGGGTCCTATCTTTATGTACCATATCACAAGGAATTAAGGGTTGAGCATTAATAATGTGCTAAATTATATTTACTGTTAATTAGAATGAGAATAAGTCTTAAAGGCGGATTCCAAATTGGCAATTATCCTATTTGATAGCAGTAGGAATTGATCGAATTAAACTAATTTGAAATCAAATTAACTGAATTTTTTTTTCCAATTTTATACAATCGAACCAATCAAATTTTATTATTAAAATCAAATAAATCAAAATCGATACAAAATCAATTAATTCAATCTGTAACTAAATTTCTCAATTTTTAATAAAAATATTATTTTTATTTTTATTTTATTTTTTCAATTCAATTGGTTTAATCAATTTTTAAAATTTATAGTCGAATCCATTTAACCAATAATAATCAATGTTTTTTGCAAATCAAACTTTTGAATAAAATAAATTAAATTTTTAAATAAATTTATTTCGATCGATTATTTAGATTGGATTAAAGTTTTGCTCACTCACTATAGTTTTGATAAAATGTTAATTAGTTTGGTTAGGATTGAAGTGTTTAAAAAAATGTTAATGTACTTTTTCTTTCAAATAATAGGGATCATTTGAATAGTATATTATTTTGATGATTAATAAACAAACTGTTACCTTTTTAAACGGACTCTTCTAACTTTTATCCTAATATTTATCTAATATAAATGAATAATTATATTTTTAATAAATATTTTTTTAAAATAACAGTTGAAATATTAGATACAAGAAACAATATTATTATTTATACTGTAAATTACTGAACCATATAGCTGTATTTTTAAAATTCCTAAATCATGTATTTAAATTTTAAAATTATAACAACAACCAAACCTTTTCCGACTAGGTGAGATCGACTGTATGAATCCTTTTACGCCATTGAGCTCTATCTCATATTATATCATCATCTATATTTAAATAAATTTTATCTTGTTTTATTGTTGCTAACCAAGTTTTTTTTTGTCTTCCTCTTCCTCGTTTGATATGCATGTTTATCATAGTTTCACATCGCCTAACTGGAGCATTTATTGGTCGTCTAAGTATATATCTGTACCATCTTAAACGTATCTCTTGGAGTTTTTCCTCAATAGATGCAACTCCGACTTTTTCTCTAATGCTCTCATTTCTTATTTGTCCATCTTCGTATGTCCACACATCCACCTTAACATCCTCATCTCTACAACTCTCATCTTCTACTCATGTGCTCGAGTCATAGCCCAACATTCAGCTCCATATAACATAGCAGGTCTAACTGCGGTTTTATAGAACTTACCTTTAAGTTTAAGAGGTACTTTACGGTCACATAAAACATTCGACGCTCCCCTCCATTTCACCCATCATGCTTGTATTATATGTAAGACATCTCTCTCAATCCCTCCATCATTTTATAAAAACGATCCTAAATATTTAAATCTCTCGGTTTCGGGCAACTCATCATCTCCTATCTTAACAATTGTTTCATTACTTCTAATATTGCTAAATTTAAATTCTATATATTCTGTCTTTAATCTACTAAGCTTAAAATCTTTCCTTTCTAGTATTTCCCTCCAAGATTCTAGCTTAGCATTTACTCCTTCACGTGTCTCATCTACCAAAATAATATCATCTGCAAACAGCATGCACCACGGTACTGTGTCTTGAATGTGCGCAGTGAGTTCGTCCATAATTAGTGTAAAATGATAGGGACTTAGAGATGATCCTTGATGTAACCCTATCTTTATTGGAAATACTTCAGTTACTCTCCCTGAAGTCTTTACTCTGGTCGTTATATCCTCATACATATCCTTAATTAGTTCAATATATGTTACGCTAACACCTCTCTTTTCTAAAATTCTCCATATAATTTCTCTTGGGACTCTATCATAAGCTTTTTCTAAGTCAATGAATATCATGTGTAGATCTTATTTTTGCTTCCGATATTTTTCAATTAATTGTCTAAGAAGATGTATAGCTTCTATTGTCGACCTTCCAGGCATGAACCCAAATTGACTTTCTATCACTGTGGTCTCCTTCCTTAATCTCTTTTCTATTACTTTTTCCCAAAGTTTCATAGTATGACTCATTAGTTTAATACCTCTATAGTTTGCACAATTTTTTATGTCTCCCTTATTCTTATATAAGGGAACTAGAGTACTTATCCTCCATTGATCAGGCATTTTTTTCGTTTTCAATATCATGTTAAATAATTTTGTAAGTCATTCGATACCTTGTTTCCCTAAGCACTTGCATACCTCTATCGGAATATCATCTGGTTCAACGACTTTTCCATTGTGCATCTCATTTAAAGTTTGTTTTACTTCTGAAGTTTGAATTCTACGATAAAAATTAAAATTTCTATGCTCATTTAACCTAATTAAATTACCTAAGTTAAGTTGGTCATCTAAACCTTCATTAAAAAATTGATGAAAATACCTCTTCCACCGCTTTTTTATTTCTCCATCGTTTACTAATACCCTATTACATTCATCTTTAATACATTTTATTTGGCTAAGATCTCTTGTTTTTCTTTCTCTCACTTTAGTTATTCTATAAATGTCTCTTTCTCCTTCTTTTGTATCTAATTTTTGATATAACCGTTCAAAAGTTTCATTTTTTGCTTCACTCACTACTTTCTTACCTTCTTTCTTGGCTATTGTATATTTTTTTTAAGTTTTCCTCATTCTTATAAATATATAATTCCTTATAAGTTATTCATTTTTCCTTCACTTTCTCTTGTACTTTCTCATTCCACTGCCAAGATTCTTTACTTTGTGGTGCATGTCCCTTTGACTCACCGAATACACTCTTAGCTACTATTTTCAACTTTGATACCATCTTATCCCATGTTGTATTAGAGTCATCATATCTTTCACCTAATGCTTGTACTTCTATCTTCTCCTTAAATATATGTGCTTCCCATCTTTTAACTTCCACCACTTAATTCTAGGAATTGTATATATTTTCTTTCTATTGATACTATGTTTGAGGCGTATATCCAACACTACTACCCTATGTTGGATAGTTAAGCTTTCCAGGGATGACTTTGCAATCTTTACAAATCTTTCTATCCTTTTTCCTAACCATAAGAAAGTCAATTTGTGATTTATTATTCCCACTTTTGAATGTAACTAAGTGTTTTTCTCTTTTCTTAAAAAACGTATTAGCTAATATAAGGTCATATGCTATCGCAAAATCTAATATAGTTTTTCCTTCCTCATTCCTCGTTCCAAACCCATAACTCCCATGTACTCTCTCATATTCCTCATTTTTCACTCCATCATGCTCATTTAGATCACCTCCTATTAAAATCATTTCATTTGGTGGAATATTTTGTAATATTTCATCTAAGTCCTGCCAAAACCTTGATTTGGTAGCTTCATCTAATCCTACTTGTGGTGCATATATGCTAATTATGTTCATAGTTTCTTTCGCCACTATTATTTTAAGGGATATAATTCTATCTCCTTTTCTAACTACTCCTACAACTTCATCCTTTAACAAACTATCTACAATAATACCCACTCCATTTCTTGTTTTACTCTTTCCAGTGTACCATAACTTAAAACCCGAGTTCTCTATTAACTTTGCCTTCTCACCTGTCCATTTTGTCTCTTGTACACACAAAATACTAATTTTTCTCCTAATCATCATATCTACTACCTCCATTGATTTACCAGTGAGAGTCCATATGTTCCATGTTCCAAATCTTAGATTATTAGTTTTCCTATCATATTTATTTTTATTTAACCTATGGTGTGAGAACTCTTGCTTATTTAACACTACACCCAAGTTCTCATGGAGATGTAGCGGTCCTTGCTAAGACGTTACAGTCAGACCCTGTAATGTGAACTCTTGCATATTTATCACTACACCCAAGTTCTGGAGATGTAGCGGTCCTTGCCAAGACATTACAGTCGGACCCTGCAACGCGTTCCTTTCGGGGAATAACCTAGCATTATCACAATAGTTTAATGGATTCATTCATTGAATATTTGTCATAGTTTGACGCTGGCTGGCAACCTAATGCAACCCTCCTCCTTTATCCAGACTTGGGACCGGTCATTTTAAAATTACCAAATCAAATATCTCATACTCATTTTAACTCTCTTACCTATCTCAATCTTACAAATTGATTGCTATAGAAGTTGATTATGTGACCCTAATCCTAAATTTGATTATTGTTTAAAAAACACTACTTTCAATATAGTGGGTCAAATTGATATTTGAGAGCATAAATATAATCAGAAAAACTAGATGAACACATAGGACCTAGTTTCATATCATTCCAAACTCTCTAGGTCCATTAGTTATTTTGGTCCAAATTGGCTGATGGACCTAGAGAGCTTAAAATAATATGAAACTAACTCTTATGTGTTCGTTTAGTTCTCTTGATTATATTCATATCATCAAACAATAATTTGACACGTTATATTAAAAGTGATGATTTTTTTAATATGAATATGTCTGAAAAATCTGATTCATATTCAAAAAATTACTCCTCTAAATATATTAGGTTAAATTGATGTTTGAGGGCATAGATATGATCAAGAAAACTAGAAAAACACATCAAACCTGATTCAATGTCATTTCAAGCACTCTAAGTCAATCAATAGATTTTGACTAATTTGATAATTTTAAAATTTAGATATATGATTTGGATATTTTAAAATGTATATTTATAAGATTAAACTATTTGTATTATAAAATAATCATTAAAATGCCTTCGCTTGTCGTCTTTTGTCTTTTTCTCTTCCTCCCCATTCTCGTAACCTAAAATGGTTTAAATTTGAATTAACTCGGTTTGATCTTAAACTAATTAGTTTGATCTTGAATCAAACTTAAGGTAAATAGGTTAAGGTTTTCGGCCAGTGGATATGATTTTGGATTGGATCAAAAGCCAAGAAGAGAAGCTATATATGATATAACATGGAGAGATGAGTGGCTTGGATTAAACCTAAGAGTTAGGTTTTAATTGCTCTTGATTAAAATTAAAGCCTTAAGGGTTATCTATTTTTTTCTCTCCTCTCCCCTTCTCTCCTGCGTCGCTGGCTGCCCAAGGAAGAATCGTCGTCACCCACTGGACATTGGCTAGTCTCCTCCTCTGGTGAGCCAACCACTATCGGCCAGCAGCTTTGGAAGTTGTTGGAAAGCCGCTACCCACGCGCCACCTCCAGTCGTGCTCTGCGTCCCGCTACAGCGCCCATCGCCACCCAAGGATGTCGGTCATCCCTCCAAATGGTGGAAGGTGCAGACCCAAGCAAGGGTTGCTCCAGTCATCCTTCCCACAGTTCACAACTCCAGTTGAAGGGACAGCCACTGCCCAGCCCATTTTTGTCCACCCAGGTGATGTTCTGGCCAGCAAAGGTTACTACCGAAACTCCCCAACTGCTAGACTTCCTGCCCCACGCCAGCAGTAAGTTTTCCATCCCTGAACAGCAACATTCCGGTTGTTGTTCACGTCGCTCAATGCAACGAAGTTGTTGGGTGCTACTCGAAATTCTGTTTTGTTTCCCTTGTACAAAAATTTGTACAAGCACAGAACTTTTCCTAGCACCCCATGTGCTCTACAAAAGTTAAACTTGGATTGCAAACGAAACTTAACATTTTTAATCCAAGTTGTTCTTCAGAAGTTAAACTTGGATTGGAAACGGAACTTAAAATTTTTACTCCAAGTTCAACCCATGTGTTCTTCAGAAGTTAAATCATATTACAGAAGTTGATTAAATATCTATTTCAAAGATTGGCTTCCAGGTTAAACATGGCGAGACACTCGACCTTCTTGGATATGGGATCATCCACCACTTCCTAGACAAAGCCTTTCAAAGAAATTGAATATTTAAACTTCTTACTACTCCTTAGGTTTAACTATAGAGACCACAATAAAAACACAAAATTGATAGTCTCTTGTGTTAGTATTTCAGGATCCATACAAAGAACATAAACTAATTATGCAACGGAAACAAATAATTAGTTATACCTTTCTTTGCAGCTAAAGACCTCTTGATCTTCTGTTGTATTCCTCTCCTTCTCTTGGATGTTGTGTGAGCGACGATCTACCAAGATGAAATCCACCCGAACCTTCTTCTTTGCCTACAAGTTTCGGCCACCCAAGGAATGCCAAAATAGGTAACTTCCTTCTCTTTTTCTTCCCCTCCAAGCAAACCGGCCACAAGAAGATGGAGCTTGATGTGCCGCCGACCTTAAGAGAAGAAAACAAAGGGAGAAGAGAAAGAGAGAATGGGTCGGCTACCAAGGAAAAGAGAAGAGGGAAAGCTTAGGTTTCGGCCCTAAGGGAACAAGAGAAATATGGAGATGTGTTATTCCCATAAGGCACCCTCTACCTCTCTTTTATAATCTTTGGTCATGGCATAAAAGAAAATTTTAATAATAATTAAAATCTCTCTCTTTTAAATTTCCTATTGTGATGGCTACAAAAGGAAAGTTTAAAAAATTAAAATCTCTTTCTTTTAAACATTGTAGATGCCTACAAAAAGGAAAAATTTTAAAATTAAACTTCTCTTCTAAACCATGATTACAAAAAAGGAAAGTTTTATCAAAATTAAAATCTCTCTTTTTAAACCATTATAGATGGCAACAAAAAAGGAAAGATTTTAAAATTTAAAATTCTCTTTTAAAACCATGTGGATGGCTTCAAAAAAGGAAATATTTTAAAATTAAAATCTCTCTTTTAATCCTTTGTAGATTGCTATAAAAGGAAATATTTTTAAAAAAAATTAAAATCTCTCTTTTTATTTCTTTAGTGGTCGGCCCCTTTCTTGGTCACCAAGCAAGGCTTGGTCGGCCACATCTTGGACACCAAGATGGGCTTGGTCGGCCCCTTGCTTGGGCACCAAGCAAGGATGTGGTCGACCCCTAGCTTGGGTAAGAAGTTGGGCTTTGGGTGGATAAAAAGACTTTTAATAAGAGGCTACAACAGGGACCTAGAGGAGGAATTGGTTTTGGCCTCCTGATGGACTTGAGCTTCCTGTGTTCGACCCGAACACCCAACTCAAGTTCATCAATAATAACTCATACCACTAAAGAGTCATTATTAAATTATGCACAAATCCAATATTACATTATGGGCTCCTTCTTATCATGAGTGCATTAGTCTCCCTGTATTTAAGATATCGAATGTCCATTAATTAAATGAGTTACTGACAACCCACTTAATTAATATCTAGCTCCAAGAGTAATACCACTCAACTTCATTATCATGTCGGACTAAGTCCACCTGCAGGGTTTACATGATAATCCTTATGAGCTCCTCAAGGGGGCATCATCGACCTAGATAACTAGGACACAGTTTTCTTTTATAATTAATAACACACCATATAAATAATATTATTTCTCAACTTATCGGGCCTATTGATTTAACGAATAAATCTCACTCATTGATAAATTAAAGAAATAAATACTAAGTATATGTGATTGTTATTATATCGGGATTAAGAGTACACACATCCATAATAACAGAGGTTCTGTTCTTTTACGCAGTTAGTATAAAAAGAAGTAACCTCAAATGGTCCTGTTCAATACACACATAGTGTACTAGTATAATTTCATAGTCAAGACAAACTAATACCAAATTACACTACAATCATTCCAATGGTTTGTCCCAATCCATCTTGGTTGTGAGCTACTATTTATAATTTATAAGGAACTGATAACATGATCTTCTGTATGACACCACACACCATATTATCTACAATATAAATTAAATGGACAACTGCATTTAACTAAATGCAGACATTTGACCAATATGATTCTCACTTCAAAATAAATGTTCATACAAAAAGCTAGGCTTTTAGTATACATCCTAACAGAAGCAACCGAGAGATCCTCCACATTTGGTATCATTGGGTTGCAAATGCTGTCGGATACTGGACCATTGTTGAGATCCTCTATGGGATCACTTCATCTTCGATTGTTGGCTAGTACCGAAGCGAAGATGCGACTCATGGATTTGGAAGCCATCTTGGCGAGAGCTTGGCATGAATACAGATAGAAGCAAGGTTTGATAGTGTCGCTTGGTTGATGTCATTTTTACTCTACATCATCCGTCAGTTATAAATAGAATAAAAGTTATTTCGTAAAAGTTTATTATACAGTTATATCTTGCATGTGTTATATCCTATATATATGTATTGCGTGTATTGTAATAATTAACGTAATTATTATTTGTCCTCTGCTGTGCATTATCGTATTTCAACATAATCGTAAATTATTATACGAGTCATAATTGGTCATAAATCTAAATTTTATAAATATTTTAATTTAATTAAGAAATTCTAATTATAAAAATTTCCTAATCCATTAGGAGTTTTCAAATTAGGGAAATTATTTTTAAATTAATTAGATTTGATTAAGAATAATTTTCTAAATAATATATATAATTAGACTTAGAAATTATTTTTAAATTTAATTAAGGAATCTTGATTTATGGAAATAAGATTTTTAATCATATTTTATTTTCAAATAAAATTTATGATAATTATGATATTGATTAAGTTATGATTAATTGCATTAATTATGTCATGTCATATGTTATGATTAATTGTATTAATTATATCATGTCATGTAAATAATTTTATTATTTACATGAAAAGAGGATGAGACGGGAAATCCCTTACAAAATAATTAAAGTTCACACCTTCCGTTAATACGGTGAGAACTAGAATTTGATTTCTTATTTAGGTTGTTAGAGTCACTCCAAGCTCAACTTAAAATTAGATATGTTCGTACAATTGAGATATGATCTCATGATTAATGAACTGACTTTAATTTAAAGCATTGATGTGTTGGATTCACTCCAAGATTAATGTGGATAGAGGTGAAGTTGGGTGATATACATATGATGTCTACGTATTATGTGTTAACAACATGATGTTTATGCGAATATCAATTAGTTGATAGCATAATGTAATAGCTATGTATAAGTGATACATAATTGGTATATGAGATACCTACCACTATAGCTAAAAATGGCTTGTTGGACTCATTCCAAGATTTTTTATCTATAGTGGATATCAGCTCATTTGGAGAAAACCTACGATCTCTCGAATTCAAAGTAAGGACTCTTGAATTCAATAAATGAATTAAATTCTTAAATGTATGTAAATTATTTTCATTTATAAAATCATCTCTCTCATATTTGCTTGATTGTGTATTTCTAGGTAAATATATTATGCATGACGTCTTTAAACTTGTGCTCGATTTTAGACACAAACAAGCTGACTGAGCCAAACTTCCTAGATTGGTATCAAAATTTAAGAATTGTTCTCAAGTCTAAAAAGCTTTCTTATGTCCTCGAAGATCTTCTCCTCGAACCTCTTGCAAACAATCCTACTTATGACAATATGGTTGACTCAGAAATGGTCAGCTGCATCGTGCTAGCCTCGATGTAAACTATAGAAACAATATGAACATATGGATGCTTATATGATTGTTTATTACCTTCGTGAGTTGTTTGATGAGCAAGCGAGATTCGAAAGGTTCGACGTCTCCAAGCTCCTCTTTCGCTCATGGATGCAAGAGAGTTCATCTGCGATACAACATGAACTAAAGATGAATGAGTACATTGAGCATTTGGGATCACTTGGTTTTGCGATGGATTATGAATTAAGTATTGACTTAATTCTGCATAGTTTGACTGATAGTTGTTCACATTTTGTGATGAACTATCAAATGAACTGTATTGAATCCAAAATTACAGAGTTGATCAACATGCTCAAGGTTGTGGTGTCATATGTTAAGAAAGAACATATGGTGGTGATATATGTTAATAAGGTTAGTTGACTCTTCGAAGAAAGATTCTAAGAGTAAGTTAAAGCATCAAGACAAAGGGAAGAAGAAGGCCAAGACAGTATTGTTGGTGCAGTTTGCACTAACGGTATAACCTAGGTTTTGATGAATGACAAGTAAGTTAAGTTAGGTTCTGTTGTGATTTAACTACTTGATTAAGTGTGCAGGAAATCCAGCTAGGTCGACGAGCTGACCGAATAGCCGGTATGAAATCTAACTAGGTTGATGGATCGACCGGATAGTTGGTACAAAATCCAGCTAGGTCAATGGATCGACTGGATAGCTGGTACAAAGTCCAGATAGGTCAAAAGGCTGATCGAATATCTAGCAAGAAGTCTAGCTAGGTCAACGGTATTGGTGCAATATCCCTAAGTCAAGGTTGACTTGGTTGGTTAAGCTTGGGTTGGCTCAAGCTTGAGTCTTAATGTTCGAGTTTTGATGTTTGACAATACATGGAGATTGCAGATACAATCATCCATTTGGGGAGATTCTTGATATAATTCTCCTCTAGTCAAGGTTGACCAGTTAGATGTGAAGAAGAGTCAAGTAGGTCAAAGGGTTGACTGGATACTTGACTGAGAAAGTCCTAACTGGAGGCTATGCAGATGGAAAATCCGGGTGAGTGAAGCCAGGTGAAAACCCTAGTGAGTGAAGCTAGGTGAAAGTCCTTGTGAGTGAAGCCAGGCAGATGAAAGTCCTAGTGAGTGAAGCTAGACAGATGAAAAATCTTGGTGAGTGAAACCAGGTGAAAATCCTAGTGAGTGAAGCTAGGTGAAAGTCCTGATGAGTGAAGCGAGGAAGATGGGAAGTCCTAGTGAGTGAAGCTAGGCAGATCGAAAGACCTGGTGAGTGAAGTCAGGCATGTGGAAATCCAGGTGGGTCAAGGTTGACCGGACACCTAGTGTTTGGAAGTCCAAATAGGCCAAAGGATTGACCGGATACTTGGCAAAAGGAAATCCATATAGGTCAAGGATGACCGGACATCTGGTGGAAGGAAGTCCATATGGGTCATGGAGGACCGGACACTTGGCACGAGACAATAAATCTAAGTGGGTCAAGGAGGACCGCACTTGGTGATCATAAGTCCAATGAGAAGTTGGTAAAGAGAAAGTCCAGATGGGTCAAAAGTTGACTGAACACTTAGCGGTCGTAAGTCCAATAGGGAGTTTGCATGGAACTAGGAAGTTCGGACGTAGTAAACTTCCGAAGGCCATAACTTTTGACTCGAATATCGGAATGAGGTGATCTCGGATGCGAAACGAAGCTCATTTCACGGTCTACACATTTTTCTACTTGCCAATCAATTAGTTGATGCGATTTGGTACAAAAATAGTTTTGATCAATTGGGTAATCGATCAAAACTTCTCCAATCGATTGGTCAATCGATTGGGAGAGTTTTTGAGTGAACAGTGAGCTTCTGAATCGATCAGTTGATCGATTGAAAACTCCAATCGATCGGACAATCGATTGAGGGGCTGGAAATCGAGCGATAGAGGCTGAATCGATCGAGCAATGGATTCAGGCACTTTCCAGAGAGCATAGAGGCGCTCTGAATCGATCATCTGATTGATTCAAAGACTCCCCAATCGATTGAGAGTCATTCGATCAATTGGGATCCGACCGTTGCGTAGGTTATAGCCGTTGGCGAGCGTCTTCTTCGCAGTCTTCCTCTCTAGCGAGCACAGCGACTTGTGTGCGATCTCAGTGATTCTCTCCGAGCTCTCACCGCCAGTTCTTGAAGGTTCTTGGAGGCAAGTGCTGGTGCACTTCCAAGGTTCAAGAGGCAACAACAAGCAACAAGTAAGCAAGAAGAAGGAGCTTTTTCTTTGTATCTTTGTATTTTCTTCTTGCGTGTGTTGTATTATTGTTGTGTGGGTTTGTACGAGGCTTCTCCGCCTCCGACTGCGACAGGAAAGTAGTATTTCATTAGTGGAGAGTGAGTCGTGTGTGGATCCTTGGATTAGTCACCTCTTCTTGAGGTAGATACCAAGTAGATCCTTGTGTTAGCATTGTAGAGTGCTTCGTAGTCTTATTCCGCTGCCTATCAACAATAACGAAGAAAGCAATCACCGAGCGCGACGAGCTGTTCCCCCCCCCCCCCCCCCCCTCTAGCACATTTTGGCCATAACAAGTGGTATCAGAGCAAGGTCGCTCTTCACCGGAATCATCGCTAGAAGGGGCAACAAAGCTAGAGGGTGAAGAAGTTGGAGCAATATCCATAAAGTCGAAGACTTCAACAAAAGTTCAACTTCAAATGGAATTCCAAGATGGACTCGGATTCGACACGAGGGTGCCTCCACCATTCACAATGACAAGCTTCAAAAATTTCTTGATGATGGAGATAGAGCAATGGTTTGCTCTAATGGAAGGCTTTGAAGCTCCAACAAATTCTAAGGGCAAAACTCTCAAGAGGAGCAAGTGGAGCCAAGAGCAAATTCAAAGGAACGAGGCAAATGACAAAGTGACCAAGCTATTGGTCAATTTATTGCCAAGCAATATTTTGGCTCAAGTTGGAAAATTCAAGGATGCCAAGGAGCTTTGGAGAAAATTGGCAAAGATTCATGAAGTCCCCTCCACTGTACCAAATCAAGAAGAATCCAAAGGGGGCGACTCATTGGATCAAGACCAAGAGGAAGAGGACTTCGAAGTTGAGAGATGCTCAACTTCCAAAGAAGAAGTCCAGAAGCTTCATCTTCAACGGAATGCAACGAAAATGACAAAGAGGGAGCATACTCTTTGTTCCATGCACAAGATGAAGATGAAGAAGTCTCCGCCTCTAGGATTGAGGGGGAGTGACCGTCGTTGACACCGGATCAAGAAGAAGGAGAAGCTTTTACTTCCGGGTCAAGCGAAGAAGAAGAAGAAAGTATCATCCCTACACATGAAGGTATAATTATTTCAATTAAAAATAAAAATCATATTATATGTTTTGAGTGTAGGGAATATGAGAACTACAAGAGCAAGTGTCCCAAATTAGCCAAGAAGAAGGGTCAAGTGGCACCAAAGGGCAAGGAGAAGCCCAAGGAGACCGCCCCCACAACAAAGAAGATCAAGGAGCACATAGTGTACTTCTTGTGCAATCAAAAAGGATATTACCAGAGTCAATGTCCTAAGGGGAAGAAACCGATCAAAGCCAGGGGTGGAAGCACAACCCTAAGGTATCATTTATTGAGTCTACCCCTTTAAATAATGGTAAAAAGCATGCTAGCTTTAATTTGTTTCATTTTAATGTCATTTATCATAAAAATAGAAAGCATGATAGCATTAAGGAAAAACATATTACTCTTCATGCTAGGTCTACCACAACTAAGGTTAGGAAGGTAAATAACAACTTGGGCAAAAATACTAAGGATAATAGATGCAAGCCCAAAAATAAAAATGCTCAAGGAAAAAATGATAAATCCAAAACTAAGGATTTATGGAAAGAAAATCAAGTCTTGAGGTCAAGGCTTGATAAAATGGAAAAGATCCTAAAAAGGATGGAAGATATCCTAAAAAGGCAAAATGAGCATAACCTAGATTTAGGACATCAAAGGTCATCCAATGGCCATAGAGGTTTGGGATACAAACCTAAGGCTAAGAAGGATGTAATATCTTATCATAGGATTCCATATAGCTATGGAACCAATCCTAGATTTAGGAGTCAAGTCAAGGATATAAAGGAAGTTATCCCTAGGAATATCTTTGCAACAACAAATATGACTAAGACTTCTAAGAAGTCTAATAAAGTCACTAACAATGTCACAAGGGAAGCTATCCCTAGAGTTGAACTAGAGAAGGTGACCAAGGCTTCTAAGAAGCCTAACAAGGTCATTAGGAAGATATCTAGGGAAGTCATCCCTAGTGAGTACCTAGAGCATCCAAGGAGCACCAATAGATTTTGGATTTCTGGGAGCATTTTCTCTACCCCTTAGATGGGTTAGAGAGTGTCAACTCTAATTGAAAGGGTAGTTAACCCAACCTTGATGAAATTGACACTCGGAGAGCATTTTCAAGGTTACTATTAACCTTTGAAAATGAAGTATATTATCATTTACTCTTTGGAAGAGTAAAATGTGCCAAAATTTGTGGAATTTAACTTAATTTTCATTGGCACAAAAAGGAAAGAACAAAAGAAATGCCAAGTTGGGTTTTGACATTCTCTTGGGAAAAAGTGGGCAATCTAAGAGTTAATTTTAAATTAGCTAAGGTTTAAGGATACTTAGATAGGTAATCTAGGTATATTTTATTTATGTAAATTTGCCATAATTGTTTACCCATCATATGTCATGACATTATATTCTGCATTCGTGCTTTATTATGAAAAACACAAAAATATCATGTCATGTCATGTCATACATACATCATGTAGTTATAACAAATATTCTTTTGGAAAATTATTCATCTTGATGTATGCCATAAATCATTATGCATTGGTTTAATTTCCTTACAATTAAGGATTAATGACATTCACTAACAAGTAACTTCCTAGGTGGATGTTCATAATTCAAAATGCCTAGATAGATATGCATGATCCCTAGTTTAGGGCAAAAACCAAACTTTACATCTCACAAAGAACTATAAGATGACTTGTTTGTGTTTTAGTACACCCTAGATACAAGTGAGATGTTAGGATGATGAACAAAACTCGAAATGTTGATTTAGTGCATTCTTTGAGTTTTAGGTTCATCAAAACACATAGTTATGCATTTTTCAATCATTGGGAAAGCTAATGTACAAGTCATGTGCATTGAGCCTAAAGAACATGGTTAGAAATTGGTTTTGAAAATATTTTTAAGATACTTTTGGAAAACCTTGGTGAAAGCTATCTGTTGATAGTAATCATCATTGAATAGTTAGGCACAAACTTGGAAGAAACATTGAAGTTTTTGTAAGTTTCTAATTTTGTGTTAATATTTGAAAATATGAAGTATTTTCATAGAAAACTATTTTTCCATGATAGTATATACCTTAAATAATATCTATAACGATTTTCATGAATTTTAGAATTTTATAGAATTTTTGGGGAGTTTCTGAATTTTGTTGAAATTTTATTTCAATAAATTAGAGCTCCAATCAATCAGCCGATCGATTGGAGTGCCCCAATCGATCAGCCAATCGATTGAGAGGTATTTCCCGTGAGCAGTAGCTCACAGAATTGATCAGTCGATCAATCCATTCTCTCCTGGATCAATCGGGTAATCGATTCAGAGGCAGGTTCTACAAACATAACCTCTCTGAATTGATCATTGGATCGATTGAAGTGGTTTTAATCGATTGAGACCCAACCCAATCAATTGAAAATGCTGATTTTGGCTGGAAAAGCCTGATTTCAACATTTAAAATCATTTTTAGTCTAGGTAACTATTCCTAACCCCTTGACACATATTTGTATACATTTAGGGGGAATTTTCATGATGAAAATAAGGATGGATTGGTTAAGGGAGACTAAGTTGAAGTTTAGGTTGAGGTTTTGCATTCAAATATTGATACTTAAACCTAAAAACTTCTAATTTTGGGTTTCCTAAAGATTTACGGATTCCAAGTCATTGTTGGTGCAATGACATAAGTTATAAGCATATTTTTAGGGGGAGTCACTCGCTAAGGACATGGAAATTATTTTCCGAAACCATGGAAGGTGGTATATCCTTCTCTTGAAAAATGCTCAAGGATGAGCATTGGATACAATGAAGGGTATGAGACCTTTATTGTTGGATTGGTTAATTCGCAAGGGTGAGCATTGGAGATAATAAAGGGTATGGGACCTTCATTGTGTGTTGTGAACAACGAGTGAAGTTGTGAACAATGGTGAGTAACTCTTCAAAAGGAGAGTTCTTTTTAATGTGTGTCAATAGGGGGAGAATGTAGGGTTTAAGTTAGGCCTTCATTACCTAAAGAGGGAGTTTGCCCTCTAAGAAAAGGGGGAGAATAAAGGAAACTCTCATGCATGCCTTGACATGAAAGAAAGTTGAGACTATGGGATTAGCCTAACTTAAAGATATTGTCAAACATCAAAAAGGGAGAGATTGTTGGTGCAATATCCCTAGGTCAAGGTTGACCTAGTTGACTAAGCTTAGGTTGGCTCAAGCTTGAGTCTTGATGTTTGGGTTTCGATGTTTGACAATACATGGAGATTGCAGATGCAATCGTTCATTTGGGGAGATTGTTGATACAATTCCCCTCTAGTCAAGATCCCTCATACATGCCTTGGGATGAAAGAAAGTTAAGGCTATGGGTGTTGAGAGATTATTGGTGCAATATTCTCCAGGTCAAGGTTGACTTAGTTTGACTGAGCTTGAATTGGGTCAGGCTCGAGTCTTAATGTTTATGTTTTGATGGTTTGGCAATACATGTTGACAATACATGTTTGACAATACATGTAGACAACACATGGAGATTGCAGATGCAATTGTTCATGTGTGGAGATTTTGATGGAGAGTCAAGTAGGTCAAGGTTGACTGGATACTTCACTGGAAAATCTGTAACGACCCGGCCCTCTTGGCCCATTTGGCGACCTCTCATGTCATCGACCGTCGGCCCTTATGTCGTCGGCCCATTTGGCGACCTCTAATGTCGTCGACCGACGACCCTTGGCCGTGCCGTTACTCACTAGGACTTTCCACCCCTGATCAGTGGATTTTTGCCTCCCCCAGGATTCGAACTCTAAACCTCCAGGCTTAAGTATTAGAGTTTATGAATACTGGTAACATCTCACTTGGTTACCAGGATTCATAAACTCTAATACTTAAGCCTGAAGGTTTAGAGTTCGAATCCTGGGGGAGGCAAAAATCCACTGACCAGGGGTGGAAAGTCCTAGTGAGTAACGGCACGGCCAAGGGTCGTCGGTCGATGACATTAGAGGTCGTCAAATGGGCCGACGACATAAGGGCCGACGGTCGACGACATGAGAGGTCGCCAAATGGGCCAAGAGGGTCGGGTCGTTATAATAAAAAGGTGCCTTTTATTGTAACGACCCGACCCTTTGGCCTCTTGGGCGGCCCTTATGGTGGCCCTTATGTCGTCGGCTCATTTGGCGACCTCTCATGTCGTCGACCGACAACCCTTTGGCCGTGTCGTTACTCACTAGGACTTTCCACCCCTAGCAGTGGATTTTTGCCTCCCCCGGGATTCGAACTCTAGACCTCCAGACTTAAGTACTAGAGTTTATGAATCCTGATAACCAAATGAGATCATCTCACTTGGTTACCAAGATTCATAAACTCTAATACTTAAGTCTGGAGGTTTAGAGTTCGAATCCTGGGGGAGGCAAAAATCCACTGACCAGGAGTGGAAAGTCTTAGTGAGTAACGGCACGGCCAAGGGTCGTCGGTCGACGACATTAAAGGTCGCCAAATGGGTCGACGATATAAGGGCCGACGATCGACGACATGAGAGGTCGCCAAATGGGCCAAGAGGGACGGGTCGTTACAAAATCCTAGTGAGTGAAGCTAGGTGAAAGTCCTGGTAAGTGAAGTCAGGCAGAAGGAAAATCCTAGTGAGTGAAGCTAGGTGAAAGTCCTGGTGAGTGAAGCCAAGCAGAAGGAAAATTCTGGTGAGTGAAGTCAGGTGAAAGACCTAGTGAGTGAAGCTAGGCAGTTGAAAGTCCTGGTGAGTGAAGCCAGACATATGGGAAGTCCTGGTGAGTGAAGCCAGGCACAGGAAATCCAGATGGATCAAGTTTGATCAGACATCTGGTGTTGGGAAGGCCAAGTAGGTCAAAGGGATTGACCGGATACTTGGTACAGGAAATCCAGGTGGATCAAGGTTGATCGGACACCTGGTGAAGATAAGTCCAAGTGGGTCAAAAGGATTGACTGGACACTTGGTGAGGGAGTTCTAACAGGTCAAGGGTGACCGGATGCTAGGCACGATGAACCAACAGGTCATGGTTGACCAGATGTTGGTTTAGGAGGCTTTAGACTTGATTTTAGGGAGAAATCATGAGCTAGATCGATCAGCCGATCGATTGGCTCATGCTCAATCGATCGGTCGATCGATTGGGCGAGTCTTCGCGACAAACCTCCTCCCAATCGATCAGTGGATCGATTGGGACAAATGCGCGATCACACAGAACAGCTCTGGATCGATCGGTCGATCGATCTAGATCCCCCAATCGATCAGTGGATCGATTGGGAGCTGCGATTTCGCGCGATAAGCCCTGGATCGATCAGCCAATCAATCCAGGCAATTTTTCGAGAGCACAGAGACGCTCTGGATCGATCATTCGATCGATCCAAAGCCTCCCCAATCAATTGGGAGCAATCCAATCGATCAAGATCCGAACGTTGGCATCGTATTTAGCTGCAGGCGTTCGATTCCTTCGAAAGAGAACTTCACGCATACAGCTCCGATCTTCACAGGCGACTCCACAGCTTCTCCACAGAGCTCTCCACGCCAGATCTTGAAGATTCTTGGAAGTTTTGTCCAAGTCAAGAGACGAAGAAGAGAAGTTAGGGTTAGGGCTTTTATTGCACTTCTTGTAAGCTTTTGCTTGTTCTTTACTGCCCTTTTCTTTCTTCTTGTATTGAGAGTTTTTGTAGGGCTTCTCCGCCTTCGGTAGTTACCGAAAAGGAGTATTTTCATAGTGGAGGGTGTGTGAGTGTGTGGATCCTTGGATTAGTCACCTCTTGTGAGGTGGATACCAAGTAAATCCTTGAGTTAGTATTGTGTGTGTTGTTTCTTTGTATTTTCGCTGCATATCATTGAAGAAACAAACAACGAAGAACATGAAGCGCGCGACAAGCTATTCACCCCCCCCCCCCTCTAGCTACATTTCGGTCCCAACAATGGGATTAGCCTAACTTAAAGATATTGTCAAACATCAAAAAGAGGGAGATTGTTGGTGCAATATCCCTAGGTCAAGGTTCACCTGGTTACCTAAGCTTAGATTGGCTCAAGCTTGAGTCTTGATGTTTGAGTTTCAATGTTTGACAATACATGGAGATTGCAGATATAATCGTCCATTTGGGGAGATTATTGATACAATTCCCCTCTAATCAAGGTTGACCAGTTAGATGTGAAGAAGAGTCAAGTAGGTCAAAGGGTTGACTGGATACTTGACCGAGAAAGTCCTAACTCGAGGCTAAGCAGATGGAAAATCCTGGTGAGTGAAGTCAGGTAAAAACCCTAGTGAGTGAAGCTAGGTGAAAGTCCTGGTGAGTGAAGCCAGACAAATGGAAGTCCTAGTGAGTGAAGCTAGGCAGATGAAAAATCTTGGTGAGTAAAGCCAGGTGAAAACCCTAGTGAGTGAAGCTAGGTGAAAGTCCTAATGAGTGAAGCGAGGAAGATGGGAAGTCCTAGTGAGTGAAGCTAGGCAGATGGAAAGACCTGGTGAGTGAAGTCAGACATGTGGAAATCTAGGTGGGTCAAGGTTGACCAGACACCTGGTGTTTGGAAGTCCAAATAGGCCAAAGGATTGACCGGATACTTAGCAAAAGGAAATCCATATGGGTCAAGGATGACCGGACATCTGGTGGAAGGAAGTCCATGTGAATCATGGAGGACCGGACACTTGGTACGGGACAGTAAATCTAAGTGGGTCAAGGAGGACCGCACTTGGTGATCATAAGTCCAACGAGAAGTTGGCAAAGAGAAAGTCCAGATGGGTCAAAAGTTAACCGAACACTTAGCGGTCGTAAGTCCAATAGGGAGTTGGCATGGAACTAGGAAGTTCGGGCATAGTAAACTTCCGAAGGCCATAACTTTTGACTCGGATATCGGAATGAGGTGATCTCGGATGCGAAATGAAGCTCATTTCAAGGTCTACACATTTTTTTGCTTGTCAATCGATTGGGGGGGGGGGGGGGTCAATCGATCAACCAATTGATTGGTTGACATGATTTGGTGCAGAAATAGTTTTGATCGAATGGGTAATCGATCAAAATTTTCCCAATCAATTGGGAGAGTTTTTAAGTGAACAGTGAGCTTCTGAATTGATCAGTTGATTGATTAAAACCTCCAATCAATCGGGCAATTGATTGGGGGGCTGAAAATCGAGCGATAGAGGCTAAATCGATCGGGCAATCGATTCAGGCGCTTTCCAGAGAGCACAAAGGTGCTCTGAATCGATCATCCGATTGATTCAAAGCCTCCCCAATCGATTGAGAGACATTCAATCAATTGGGATCCGACCGTTGCGCAGGTTATAGCCGTTGGCATGTGTCTTCTTCGCAGTCTTCCTCTCCAGCGAGCACAGTGACTTGTGTGTGATCTCAGCAATTCTCTCCGAGCTCTCACCGCCAGTTCTTGAAGGTTTTTGGAGGCAAGTGCTGGTGAACTTCCAAGGTTCAAGAGGCAACGATAAGCAACAAGTAAGTAAGAAGAAGGAGATTTTTCTTTGTATCTTTGTATTTTCTTCTTACGTGTGTTGTATTATTGTTGTGTGGGTTTGTACGAGGCTTCTCTGCCTCCGGCTGCGACCGAGAAGAAGTATTTCATTAGTGGAGAGTGAATCGTGTGTGGATCCTTGGATTAGTCACCTCTTCTTGAAGTGGATATCAAGTAGATCCTTGTGTTAGCATTGTAGAGTGTTTCGTAGTCTTATTCCGCTGCCTATCAACAACAACGAAGCAAACAATCACCGAGCGCGAAGAGTTGTTCACCCCCCCCCCCCCCTCTAGTACATTTTGACCTTAACAAGTAGTATCAGAGAGAGGTCGCTCTTCATCGGAATCATCGTCGGAAGGGGCAACAAAGCTAGAGGGTGAAGAAGTTAGAGCAATATCCATAAAGTCGAAGACTTCAACAAAAGCTCAACTTCAAATGGAATTCCGAGATAGACTCGAATTCGACACGAGGGTTCCTCCACCATTCAAAATGACGAGCAATAATTTTTAAATTATTTTTAAAATGTTTTTCTAAATAAATTTTAAAATTTTTAAAAGGATTTTTAAATGGTTTTTAAATATTTTTTTTCAAAAAAAAATAAATAATTTTTAAAATGATTTTACTTAATTTCCAAAATAATTTTTAAAATGATTTATAAATAAATTTTAAATTTTAAAAGGATTTTTAAAATGATTTTTAAAAATATTTTTAAAATGATTTTAAAATGATTTTTAAATGATTTTAAAATTATTTTTAAAATGATTTTTAAATGATTTTTAAATGATTTTAAAATTATTTTTAAAATGATTTTTAAATGATTTTAAAATTATTTTTAAAATGATTTTTAAATGATTTTTAAATTATTTTAAAATTATTTTTAAAATGATTTTTAAAATGATGTTTAAATAATTTTAAAAATGATATTTAAATAATTTTTAAAATTTTTAAAATAATTTTTAAATGATTATTAAAATCATTTTCAAATAATTTTTAAAATAATTTTTAAATGATTATTAAAATCATTTTCAAATAATTTTTAAAATAATTTTTAAAATGATTTTTAAATAATTTTTAAAATGATTTTTTAATAATTTTAAAAATGATTTTTTAATAATTTTAAAAATGATTTTTAAATGATTTTTAAATAATTTTGATATTATTTTAAAAATGATTTTTAAAATGATTTTTAAATAGTTTTGAAAATGGTTTTTAAATAATTTTTTAAATGATTTTTAAATAATTTTTTAAATGATTTTGAAGTAATTTTTAAATTTTTTTTAAAATGATTTTTAAATAATTTTTAAAATCTTTTTAAATAATTTTTAAAATCTTTTTAAATAATTTTTAGAATGATTTTTAAATAACTTTTAAAATTTTTTTTAAATAATTTTGAAAATGATTTTGAAATGATTTTGAAAATGTTTTTTTAAATAATTTTAAAAATTATTTTTAAATAATTTTAAAAATTATTTTTAAATAATTTTAAAAATTATTTTTAAATAATTTTAAAAATTATTTTTAAATAATTTTTAAAATTTTTGAAATAATTTTTAATATAATTTTTATAAATACTTTTTAAAATAATTTTTAAATAATTTGTAAAAAAATTAAACAAAATCTTTAAAACAATTGAATTTATTTTAATTTAATTTGATTTAGTTTTAATTTAATTTAGTTTAATTAAATTTGAATTTAATTAATTTAATTTAAATTTAAATAGTTTTCCTTAATTATCTCACCCTATTTATATTTTCAATTAGGGAATTCTATAATTTTGTGAGATGAATTAGGTTTAATTTCAAGGTTGAGTTTAACTTTATGTTAGATTCAAGTTTAGTTTTGGGCTCAACAAATAGACATTCTTTGGATAAACTTCTGGGCTATGGTGAGTCACATGGACATCATTAGAGTAACCCTTTGAAAATTTTCAAATGGTCATATCCACTGAACTTAGTACAAAACCTTGGTCGAATTAGTTAGGATCCGTAAGGGGTACCTTCAGTTAGTTCCATTAAGTCAAATGCACAGGTTGACATCATATCTTCCTAGACATGCATAGACATAGTTTCCCTAACCTACTATCATCCAAAACTTCACCAGTATTGTTGGTCAAATTAAACTTTTACCCCTTTTTAAACTAGTCCTAATTACCCTGTCAGGTAAGTTATTATTTTGGAAGTGCTAATTAGTTTGGTGTCTCCTTCTAAATTATTGAACTTTTGTTAGTTTAATTAAGGTTAATCAAATTTTTAGTTAAGGTTTAATTAATTGTAATATAAGTTCGAGTTTTAAATTTTAAATTAATTAAGTTGGTTAAATTATCCTTCTTTAAAGGAGTGTATTTAATATTTTAATTTTCTTTCAATTTTAAGTTAATTGAACTGTCTTTCTTTAAGAGTTTATTGTTAATATTTAGGTTTTATTAATTTTTAATTTCAGAATTATTAAATTTGGTTTTGATTTTAGCCTTATATTTTCTTGGTCTTTTAAGTTTATATTATTAATTGAATTTATTATATTAGTTTTATTTATATTCTTATCTTTAAAATTTAAATTTTTATTAATTAAATTATCTTGATTTTGCATAGAATTTTCTAGATTGATATTATCTAGATTATCAAATACTTTATTAGAAAATATATTAATCTTATCTAGATTTATATTGAATTCGTCATTTTTAGGTTTTAAGTTTATCTTAAGGTTTGAATTGCTTAAAGTATTATTATCAATTAAATTATTAAGGATAAGATTTGAATCAGTAAATTAAGGTTTATCTTGTTTAGTTAAGTTTGAGTTATTTAATATTTCATAATTATTTAAAGTTGCTTTTTTATTAATATTTGAATTAATTAAATTTTCAAATTTAATTAATTTATTTAATGATTTGGTCAATGTTTTATTTGATCAAATCAAGGTTGATGTCAATTTGATCAAGGTTTTAATTGACTTGATCAAAATCTAGATTTGTTTTAGAATTTTTTATATCTAACTCAGTATGCAAATCTAGATTATCATGCAGATTATTTGAATCATTACTGACAAGGGTATTTTGATAAATATTACTAACCTCAAGCGCGACCCCTACTACTGCAGGCTTCTCCGTTGGATTTGATTCTAGTATGGATTTATGTCTATCTTTTTCTTCCAACTTTAACGGCTCCTCATGAAGCTTGGTTAGGCAGGTCCAAAACTCTTGGACATCTTTGACCTTTCCTATCCGGCATGTAAGTTTGTTAGGTAATAAATTTGAAATCAACTTTATTACCTTTTGGTTTGCTTCTGTGTTCTGAGAAGGTCGTCTCAGCGCCATGCCACCGTTGAAGTCGTTCATCAGGTTAAAGCTTTCCATTTGCATCCTCCATAGATGAAATTCGTTCTTCTCGTATATCTCGTATGGTGGTGGTTCGTGGATGCTCCATCCTTCTTGAAGAGACATTAGTATACTTGCAAAAAAAATATTGACAAGAAGTAATTTCCAACACTTTATCTTAGGGTAAGTAATGTGGGAGATAAGGAAATGAGGGTGTTTCACCAATTTTAAAAATAATAAAAAAAATAATAATGAAATAATATTATGATGAATTTTGTCAAAATGGTTATTTCACAGATCCTAACTAATAGTAAAAAAATGAAAATAAATTTTTCAAAAAAAAATTGGAGGGAAAAATTTTTCAAAAAAGAAACCCCCTTGCCTTATTGGTGGTTGCACCAATTCAAAGCGGTACCTGCTCTGATACCACTTGTTGGATCGATCACATGTGAGAGGGGAGTGAATCACGTGGTTTCCAAAACTTTTATTTTTGTCGTTTTAAAATCAAAGTATGAACGCAGCGAAAAAGAAAAACACAAAAAGCAAGAACGAAAAGAACACAAGTGGTTTACTTGGTTTGGAACCTTCAGTGACTCCTACTCCAAGACCCAGGTCCCGCGGACCTATCGATGGGTAATTCACTATAAACCTCTTCCGGTACCTCCAGAAGAGGGAATCGAGTACAATGAAAATTGAACAAGTGCAACACACTGCACTTGTCTTTTTGTAGTAATTAATTACAAAAGAATTTACCGACACTTAAATATTGAAGTGGGAGCACTTGTGTCGATGTCGGTCTGCCGGCCGCGATCGGAAGTCCTCGGAGCAATCGTCAAGTGCAACAGCTTTGCAGCAAAATTGTAGCAAGAGTTCTGAGCAATCAGAGCCTTAAATAGACACGCAGTGGTTCGTATGAGTGTTGTTGCTGAAAGCCTTCTCAAGACAACCTTTTAAAGGGCATGGAAGGCGCTTTCCATAGTCATAGAAGCACCTCCAATGAGGCAAAATCAATCCCAAACAGCCCGACTTTTATCCATTGTGAAGTCAAAATTTCATCCTGGCGAAGGCGCCTTCCATAGTCATGGAAGGTGCCTTCTATGAACAGTACAAAGGCTCCTTCCATAGCCATGGAAGGCGCCTTCGGACACTGTTCATCCGAAGGTAATTTTCTCCTCTTTACCCTGCAAAACAACGTTAGTCCAACATACCCTACAAAATAAGTATTAGGACAATTTAATAATAAATAGTAGTAATTAGTTCCTGTCCTCCCAGGACTAGGAACTATTCAAGGTCTCAGCTTAGGGATCCCAAATGGACCTAAACTGAATCGACGCCTATTGTCCCTTTAACCAGGACGCGTCCTCACTTGGTCACTCTCCTCCAGTGACTTACCTTAACTTACTGATTTGCCAGACATCCGGTCAGTCCGTCGACTTATCTAGACTTCATGTCAGCCATTCGGTCGTCCCGTTGACCTAGCTGGACTTCTTGCCAGATATCCGGTCAGTCCGTCGACCTATCTAGACTTCGTACCAGTTATCCGGTCGGCCCGTTGACCTAGCTGAATTTCGTACTAGCTATCCGGTCGGCCCATTGACCTAGTTGGATTTCGTACCAGCTATCCGATTGGCTTGTTGACCTAGCTGGATTTCCTGCACACTTAATCAAGTGGTTAGATCACAACAGAACCTAACTTAACTTATTTGTCATTCATCAAAATTCAGATTAGACCGTTAGTGCAAACTAAACCAACAAAAACAATATTCCAAATAATTTTAAGAACTAAGAGTTTTGCAAAACAATAATTATTAAAAGATTTTCAAAGTAATTTTTAAAATAAATTTTTAAACAAAATTTTTGAAAGAATTTTAAAAATTATGTTTAATCTTTCAATCAGGACTCCCCCTTAACTTGACACGCTCTTAGAAATCATTGTTAACTACAAGGAAAACTTCATATGTATCTAGAGGTTGATCCAAATCAAAAGAATACATAAGCTATCTTTAAAATATTTACAAAAAGATATTTCAGAATAATTTTAAAAGTTTATCAAAAATATTTTCAAATATTTTTGTTAAAGAATTTTTAAAGTAGTTTTTAAAAAGAAATTTTCACAAGAATTTTGAAAAAACTAAATTGAAACTATTTTAGCAAAAGTTTGAAAATAAATTATCAAAATATTTTTCAAAGTATTTGATTAAACTTATCTTTCAAATACGTCTCCCCCTTAACTTGACACTTTCTTACAAAACCCTTATTAACTACCTATAATGTCTAGGGATCTACAAGTTGTGGTTGACCTTAAAGGATCTAAACACTAAGTGTTGGTCAACAATTATTTTAAATAGTGTATATTTTTGAAACCTATATAAGTAATTAGAGTCATGACTTAATTTTCTTAGCATCTCAACCATTCTAGATTTTCAAATATGGTAATCTTATATATTTAGAGAGATGCTTAACATGTATTTTCAAAGGTAGACATAATTTGATTTTTAATTTATTTTGGATTAAAAAAATTCTAATTTAAATAACCCACAATTAATCATGAATTAAGTTTGATTAATTAAATTTTGTGAATTATTAATTAATTATGGATTACTTAGTTATTCTAAATTTTGAAATAAAAGTTCAGATTAATATCGAGTGGTATTTAAGTTAAGTTTTAAGATTGTTTTCATATTAAATGATTTAGTTAAATTAATTTTAGAGTAAATGAATTGATTAATTATTAATGTATTAGGTTAAGATTGAGATAATAGTTAAATTTCTAATTAACTTATTAATTAAGATTAACTATAATTTAATCAATTGTAAGTTTTAAATTAGATAAGTTACCATTTTTTAGATTAATAGTTAAATTAAATTAAGTTTTGAATTAAAATAATCATTGAATTAATTATTGAGAATAATTAAATTTATTCAGTTGATTAATTTACACTAGTATTGATCTGATTAATTGATCAAAATTATTAAATTCATATTAATAAATGAATTATTAAATTAGGATTAATTAATTAGTTATTAATTAAAATTTAAGTTAATTGTGATCTATTAAAATCTATTAAATAAATTTTGAAATAATTGACTGAGATAAACAATTATTGAATTTTAATTTATGTTTAAATTTAAGATAAATTTTAAGTTTAAGTTTTAACTTTTAAGTTTAACTTTAAATTATAAGTTTAAGTTTAAGTTTAAGTTTTAAGTTTAAATTATAAGTTTAAGTTTAAGTTTCAATTGAAGTTGATTTAGTTATTTGTTCAATTAAGATTTAGGTTTCAATTAATTAATTTAATTAATTAAGATAATTTTTAAATATTTTTAAAATAATTTTTAAAAGATTTTTAAAATAATTTTCAATGGATTTTTAAAATATTTTTTACATATTTTTTAAAAAATTAAAATAAATTTTTAAATATTTTTAAAACAATTTTTAAAATAATTTTTAAAGGGTCTTTAAAATAATTTTTAAAAGAATTTTTAAAATATTTTTTAAAAAAAATAGAAGATTTTTAAAAGTTTCTTAAATATTTTAATAATACATTAATTAACTTTACATTTAATTCAATTGTAATTTTAAGTTTAAGATATAATTAAGTTTAATTTAGTTTAATTTAATTTAACTTTATTTATTTTTAATTTAATTTTAATTTTATCTATTTTAATTTAATTTAATTTAATTCTTATTCTTCTCACCCGATTTATATTTTTAATTAATGAATCCTATAATTTTGTGAGATGGGCTTAGTTGAATTTCAGGGTTTAGCTTTAGGTTCAACAAACATACATTCTTTGAATAAACATTTAAGTTATGGTGAGTCATCTGGATATCATTAGAGTAACAACGCCTTTAAAATTTTCTAAATAGTTCTATCCACTGAGCTTAATATAAAATTTTGGTCTAATCAGTTATGATTAGTAAGGGGTAACTTCAGTTAGTTTTACTAAGTCAAATACACCAGGTCAAAATCATATCTTTCTAGACATGCATAGACAAAACTTCCTTAACCTACTATCTTTCAAAACTTCTCCAGTACTGTTTATCAAGTTAAACTTTTATCCCTATTTAAACTAGTTCTAATTACCTAGTTGGGTAAATTATTATTTTAGAGGTGCCAACAGATTTGGTGTCTCCCCCTGAATTATTGAACCTCTATTTTAAGTTTTGATTTAGTTTAGATTTATTATTTTTATTAATTAATTTTATAATTAAAGGATACTTGATTATAACTTGGTTTGTAGAGTTTAAATTTTAAATTTGATTTAGACTTGTAACCCAAGTCTAAATTTTATATGTTAATAAAATTATCAATAATTTTTTCTAGCTTATCAAGTTTATCTTTCAAAAGTTTATTTTGTTTTTCTAATTTTCTAAAACTTGAGGATAATTTTTTAAACTTTGAAAGATTATTCAATGATTTTGAATTAACTTGATTAGTTAAATTAATTGATTTGTTCGAGTGAGCATTCATATCTAATTTCTAGGGAGAATCTAAACTTTTGAGTAGTAGTGATTATCTAAGTTATTAACATGTGTAAAAAAAATTTCATGTATTGTAAAATTACTCACCTTTGCTTCCCATGGATCTTTGGGTCTTCTTTCTGGGCATTGATATTTGTAATAACTCATCTTTTTGAACTTGAAGCATTGGATGTGCTCCTTCCCTTTTTGAACTTTTGGTGTTGACTTCTCCTTTACCTCCGATTGTGTGGTTCGAGTCTTTTAGGGGGGTACTTACTTTTGTAATGCCCTCTTTCTCTACATTTAAAGCATATTATATGATCTTTGAATTTTGAATTTACAAATTTATCTTTTGAATCCTCATTAGGATTCTCCTTGTTGTCCACCGTCGTCTCATATTCAGATTCTAATTTTTGTTCTTACTCTAATTCAGATCCTTCTACCTTCTCGTTTGCCATTAATGCCATGAAGCCGGTTTGATCTGATTCTCCTAAGTCTAATTATGAGGATGACTCTGGGATTCGGACTTAGATCCGAGCTCAAGTTTGACTTGATATTCTAGTTGTGACATATCCTCATGAAGTTCATTCAGCCAGGTCCAAAAATCGTAAGCATATTTGAATTCTCCGATTTTGTACACAATTGTATTAGGCAATAATTCAAAAATAAAGTTTATTACCTTTTGGTTTCCTTCTGAATTTTGGGTGGATCTTTTTAATAATATTCCATAGTTGAAGTTGCTCATCATGATGAAGCACTCTATCAGATGCTTCCATATTTTGAAGTGACCAATTTCGTATAGTGGAGGCTTGTGAACGCTTCATACTTCTCCTTGAGCCATTGATGCGAGAAGATCTTGTTGTAGGACCGTTGTGGCCGGCTAGAAGGGGGGTTGAATAGCCCTGTAAAAATAAAATACAACCCTTCCTGACTTTTCAAACTAACACTTGCATATAAAATAGAAAAACAATAAATCAAAACAGAAAAAGACGAGGCACCAGATGTTTACTTGGTTACAACCGGGGAGGTTATTAATTCAAGTAAAATGATCGCACTACTATCTCCTTCAGGCGGAGAAGCCTCTTTTATAGCAATGTACGCACAGAAAGAAAGAAGCTAATCTAAACAGTGGAAGCGCACAAACGTTGTTATAATTTCTGAACTAATTGAAAAACTTCTGGATCAAGGCTATATTTATAGCCTTGGTCGGGGCGCCTGGAAGGGGTTTCGGGTGCCCTGGGGGGATAAAACTTTATCCCCCAATGTTCAGATCGCGTTTGACGCGATCTGGTCAACAAACCAAATCCGAGCGCCCAGAAGGGTTCCGAGCGCCCCGGGCTGCTCCGAGCGTGCGGAATGGTTCCGGGCGCCCCGGAGCCTAAAGTCAATAGATGTTGACTTTTTCATCCGGGGACCACTGTTCCGGTTCAGTTCGCCTCGGTCCGGGTCTTCAACTCCAGATCCTCTTTCTTGGGTGATCTCTGCCATCCAGAAAAGGGCTCACCCGAACCCAACTTCCGGTCTTCTCGAGTGGGCTTCCCTTCGGCTTCTCGTCCCTCAGAATCGCCGTGGGTTTCCTTCTCATCCGCCGGCGTACTCATCCGCAGTCTTCGTCCCTCGGACGCACCACATGTCGTCCTTCTCGCTAGCTGCATCTCTTGCTCCTCGAGTAGTCTTTCGCTCCGGCTTTCATACCTTGGAATCACCGCACACTTCCTTCTCGTCCGCCGGTGTACTCTTCCGCAGCGCCTCGCCCCTTGGACGCACCGCGTGTCGTCCTTCTCGTTAGCTGTGTCTTCCACTCGACTATCTGTGCTCCTAAGCTCCTGCACACTTAGACACCAGGTTAGAAACACACAAGACCTAACTTAACTTATTGATCACACCAAAACAACCTTGGGGTTCCAACAATCTCCCCCTTTTTGGTGTGAGCAACCCAAGTTAAGCTAGGGTAAAAATAGACATAAAATAAACTTAACTAAATTTGTAATTAAGTGCAAAAATAAAACAAGTTAAATTTTGGTCTACCTCCCCCTAGACTTATACTTTTCCTTCTCCCTCTTTAATCACTAAAAAAATACCAAGTAAAATAATCTAAGGGTTAAAGACTTTGAAAAATTATTTCTAAATAAGTTCTAAGTTTAAAAAATATGAAAATTTTTCTTAGTAATTTAAGCAGAAATTTCTAATTTCAGGAAAAAGTTTTTAACTTAGGAAAAAAATGATTTTTGAGAGTTTTTAAAAAGAAAAAAATCTAAGTAAAAATATTTTTAAGAAAAATTCACTGTTATAATTTTCTCACTGAAGGCGCTAATTTCGTTTAAACTTTAGACTAAGCAAGATTTAGGAACCCAATATAGGTTCCATCCTACTGGATTAACTAAATGTTTCTTAAGTACATATTTTCTTGAAATATTTCTAATTTGTCCCTGGTGATATCTATAATACCAATTTAAATTTTTAAATTTTCTAAAATTAGATGAGCATGCATGGTTTTTCAAATTATCTACTTGAATTTTCAGATCTTTATTTTATGATTTCAATTTCTCATTTTCTAATTTTGATTTGTCTAATTCTTCTAAGGGACAGGACTTAGCAAAAACTACTTTTAAATTTTTATTTTCTAATTTGCAGCAATCTTTTGTTAAAATTTTAATAAACTTAAACATTTTGTTGGGAGGAAGAGATCGTACCTGACTTACCTTGTCGATCTCGTTGTCCGTTTCTCCCCCTGAACTGCTGCTTGCTTCCGACGTGGCTCTCCCTTCATCGATGCTCTCGATGCTCATTTCGGAAGAGCTTGACTCGCAGTCGTCATCTTGATGACTTGCCATTAGAGCAAGTCCGGAGAATGCCTCGACTTTCGAATCCGACGATGTATCGTCCCACGTCGCTTTTAGGTCTTTCGTTTTTGGATAGGCTTCTTACCCTTCTCCTTGTCCTTGTTCTTAAGCTTGGTGCAGTTGTCCTTGACGTGCCCTTCTTCATCGCAGTGGTAGCAGCGGATCGTCCTTTTCTTCTTCCCCTGCGGATGGTTAGTAGATCTGGATTTACAAAGTTTTTTGAATCTTCTTACCATCATTACCATTTCCTCGTCGTCAAGAGAAGATTTCGACTCTGGTTCGTCTCTCGAAGCTTTGAGGGTGACGTTGTTCTTGGGCTCCTTCATTCCTGCGCATCTTGACTCATGCACTTCAAATGTTGAAAAGAATTCTTCTAACGAAATTTTTTCTAAATCTTTAGAAATGTAAAAGGCATCTACTAATGATGTCCATTTGGTATTTCTAGGAAAGGAATTCAGTGCGTACCTGAGCGAATCTCGGTTACTTACCTTTTCTCCGAGATTCGAAAGTCCGGTAATGATTTCTTTTATTCTCGAGTGCATATGCGTGACTGTCTCGTCTTCCCCAAGTCGCAGGCTGGTGAGCTGATTGCGAAGCAGATCTCGTCTAGCGAGCTTGGCTTCGGACGTCCCTTCATGCAGCTCGAGGAACTTCTCCCAAAGTTCCTTTGCCGAGTCGTAGTTCCCGATTCTGTTGACTTCTTGAGGCGGAAGAACACTTAGCATATGGTATTCTGCTTTGCCGTTCGCCATGAAGTCGGCCTGCTCCTTTTTCGTCCAATTGTTTTTCTCCTTACCTTCCGGTGCTGTAAAACCAAATTCCATTGTAAGCATTAATTCAAAATTGGTGGTAAAGAATACCTGCATCAGCTTTTTCCAAGTGGCGAAATCCCCTTCAAATTTCGGTGGGTGGATGCTTGGTCCGGCCATCTCGTTGCTTCGTTCGGCGGTTAGTCCTCCTGAAGCGCCTCAGCTCTGATACCACTTGTAGGACCGTTGCGGTCGGCTAGAAGGGGGGTTGAATAGCCCTGTAAAAATAAAATACAACCCTTCCCGACTTTTCAAACTAACACTTGCATATAAAATAGAAAAGCAATAAATCAAAATAGAAAAAGACGAGGCACCAGATGTTTACTTGGTTACAACCGGGGAGGTTGTTAATCCAAGGAAAATGATCGCACTACTATCTCCTTCAGGCGGAGAAGCCTCTTTTACAGCAATGTAGGTATAGAAAGAAAGAAGCTAATCTAAACAGTGGAAGCGCACAAGCGTTGTTACAATTTCTGAACTGATTGAAAAGCTTCTGGATCAAGGCTATATTTATAGCCTTGGTCGAGACGCTTGGAAGGGGCTCCGGGCGCCTTGGGGGAATAAAACTGTATCCCCCAACATTTAGATCGCGTTTGACGCGATCTGGTCAACAAACCAGGTCCAGGCGCCCGGAAGGGTTTCGAGTGCCCCGGGCTGCTCCGAGCGCCCGGAATGGTTTCAGGTGCCCCGGAGCCTAAAGTCAACAGATGTTGACTTTTTTCATCCGGGGACCACTGCTCCGGTTCAGTTCGCCTCGGTCCGGGTCTTCAACTCCGGATCTGCTTGCTTGGGTGATCTCTGCTATTCGGAAAAGGGCTCACCCGAACCCAACTTTTGGTCTTCTCGAGCGGGCTTCCCTCCGGCTTCTCATCCCTCGGAATCGCCGCGTGTTTCCTTCTCGTTCCTCGTCGTACTCATCCGCAGTCTTCGTCCCTCGGACGCACCGCGTGCCATCCTTCTTGCTAACTGCGTCTCTTGCTCCTCGAGCAGTCTTCCGCTCCCGCTTTCGTCCCTCGGAATCACCGCATGCTTCCTTCTCGTCCGCCGGTGTACTCTTCCGCAGTGCCTCGTCCCTCGGACGCACCGCGTGTCGTCCTTCTCGTTAGCTAAGTCTTCCACTCGACTACCTGTGCTCCTAGGCTCCTGCACACTTAGACACCAGGTTAGAAATACACAGGACCTAACTTAACTTGTTGATCACATCAAAACAATCTTAGGGTTCCAACACTTGCAATACAGATATAGGCAAGAAATAATTTCCAAGACTTTGTCTTGGGATTAATAGTGTGAGAAAAAAGGAGGAAAAAATATCTCAAGTGGTGTTGCACTAACTTCAAGTAAAAATTGAAGGAGAAAGAATTATTTGAAGAGATAAACTTTACCAATTCAAATAGAATACGAAAAAATTGAAATCTGAACAGAAATAATTCCCCCGGCTTAATTGGTGGTTACACCAATTCAGAGCAGACCTCACTCTGATATCACTTGTTGGATCGAGACGCATGTAAGAGCAGGGTTAGAAAAAATCTCGACCCTTCCCAAATCTCATCCTATTTCCGACCCGAAAATATCCCAACCCGATATTTTCTCCACCCGAAGGTTCGGGATTTTTTCCGTCCCAATCACTATTGGGAAAGGGATAGAGAAACTTTTTTCTCCCGACGAGAATCCTGTCCCGACCGGATTATATTATAATATTATTTTTATATTAAAAATATTATTTTTTATATAATTTTTTTTTATATTTTAAGCATCTAACCATTATGTTTATTTTTTTGTCTCTCCATTTTTCTCCTAATTCATCATAATTTTGTTTCTAAATAATTTATTAGCAATGTATGAAGAAGATTGTCAGTTAGTTTATTTTAGCATATGAAAACTAATAAAATGATATAAAGAATAATTTTTATGATCTTTTTTTTAGGTTGAATCCAAGCATTTCTAAGGACTAAGGTCACCATATCATCAATTCATTATTAATAGACATGATAACTTTTATTTTTGGACTGTCTTGTATTAGGTATAAAGTATAAACTAAGTAGTAGTTTTAGTTTTATTTTATTAGTTTTAATATATTTATGATGTACTAAGAAGATATTTTAGTTTTTAATGGTTATGTATCGCGAAATCATTTTAATTTATTTGTATTGTACTAAAAAATTGTTTGAGTCTCCATAGATTTTTTTAAAAAAAAAATTATTTTTCGGGATATTCTTACGGGTCCCTACCCGATCCCGAATATTCGGGATCTCGAACATTCGAGTCCCGA
Source organism: Zingiber officinale (assembly GCF_018446385.1). Classification (NCBI taxonomy): domain Eukaryota; kingdom Viridiplantae; phylum Streptophyta; class Magnoliopsida; order Zingiberales; family Zingiberaceae; genus Zingiber; species Zingiber officinale. Next base: position 138,400,681 of record NC_055987.1, read on the forward strand.
CACTTTTCAGGTACGGGATCGGGAGAAAAAATATCTCAATTTTTATCGGGACGGGTATTGGGTAAGGGGGTTACGGGACGAGTCCCGACCTGATCCCACCCTTATGTGAGAGAGGGGTGAATCATGTGGTTTTTAAAAAATTTCTTTTTATTCTTTTTTAAAAACAAAGTATGCGTAGCTGGAAAAAAAAAGAAATAGGAAAGCACAAGAACGCAAGCGATTACTTGGTTCTGAGCATTCAGCGACCCCTACTCCAAGACCCACAATCCCATGAACCATATCGATGGGCAATCCACTAATAACCTCTTCTGGAACCATTGGAAGAGGGGATCTAGTAAAAAAGAATAGGAGAAAGTGTAACACACTATAGTTTTCCTTTTGCAATAATAAAGTATAGTACTGAAACTTGTTATCCAACACTTTCGAAGATGATCGGATCATGTTAGGTGTTAGACGACTTTTCAACGGCAATTGGGCGTAGTAGAGTCGTAGCAAGACAACAGCAAGAAGCAGGAGCAGTCAGAATGCCAAAAGGACATGTAGAAGATTGTAATTGAAGTACTGTTTGGTGTGCTACTCGAACAGGACATATATAACCTATGGAAGGTGCCTTCAACCACTTTGGAGGTGCCTCCAGTAGCAACTTCTATCCCCTTCGCTTCGGAGATGATAACATCCGCATCCTACTGATTTTATCTTCTAGAAGGTGCCTTCCCAGCCTTGGAAGGTGTCTTCCATGAACAGTATTTAAGGCACCTTCAGTCACTTGGAAGGCACATTGGGTATTGTTCACTCGAGGTCTTTTGTGCTCCTTTTGCCCTATAAAATATGTTAGTCCAATATAAAAATATTTAGCTTACAAAACAAGGTTAACACAATAATAATATGATTAATTTATAACTTAAACCCTATCCTCCAAATTAGGATCTAGCTAGGGTCTCAATTTAGATTTCTAAAATGAACCTAAATTGGACTGACACCTACTGTCCCCTCAACCTAGACGTGTCCTCACTAAATCACTTTTGTCCAGTGACTTACCTCCACTTACTTGTCAAACATCTGGTCTTTCAGACCTATTTGAATTTTCTCTGGCGTTACTTAGTATCTGACCAAGCTGATCTACTAAGACTTGCTTGTAATACTGAGTTAGCACAATAGATATAAAATAGTTAAGAGAAATAGTGTTAGTATTATTAATAATTCGCTGGTTCGATCGATTGCGCACAATTGATAGAAAATCAGTCAGTCACACATGCTTAGAGTTTACTTCTCCAAAACTTCTCATTACCCCCTAGAGTTGTCCGACTTCACTCACTGGGACTTCCATTGCCTAGCTTCACTCATCAGGACTTCCACCACCTAACTTCACTAACTAAGGCACGACTTCAATCATCAGGACTTTCACCACCTAGCTTCACTCACTAGGGTTCGACTTCACTCACTAGGACTTCCATCACATGGTTTCACTCGCTAGGGCTCAACTTCACTCACCAAGACTTCCACTACCTAGCTTCACTTATTAGGACTCGACTTTACTCACTAGGACTTCCCCTTACCTAACCTCCAGTTAGAACTAGTCACTCAGTAAACTTCTCACATGCATATCCTTCGGTTAGGACTTACCCCTGCTAGTCATCTAATCTTGACTAGACTTTTTTCTTTCAAACATTAAGTTATGTTTGGATCAACCCTTGGTCAAACTAACCAGATTTAGGTACATTATCAAACATCGAAATCCTAGAGGTCGATTGCAGCAACACAAGTAGTTGTTCCTCACTGGATGAAGATATTAGGATGTCGAAAGTTAAACGTGGATGCTAGTTAAGGGTAACTTGTTCATTGGAGTGACCTATCATGAGATTTCATATAATTCTATACATATATGGATATGTTAATAAAGAACTCATTGCAGCTTAAGTGCGAGTTTCCTTCAACTTGAGGTATTCAAGTCATCTTGGTAGAATTATACTTTGACATTTTAATCAAACATCTCCTTATTTGTGTGGACTCGGGATGATTGAGTATAAGCTAAAGTGTCCAAAAGTGTTTGGATAACTCATAATGAATTCACCACTCCTTGCAAAAGAAGATGTATGCCCTGCGACCGTTTGTCATGATTGTTACTTAAAATCTTTGGCCAAAACATCTCATGACAAGAGTATAATAATCTTGGGCACATGTCTGAGTAATTTGAATCCACAAGATAAGGAAGTAAGGCTTGAGCTAGGTATGACATAGTCACATACACTATGTCATGAACCAAGTGGGTATAAGACGATGAAAGGAATGAAGCACAACTCATTATAGCTACTGAAGGGTTCAGAAAGTGATTCTGGGATCAACAGTTGATTTTTCAATCATTTGGGGGTCATGATATACTATTAGGTATCACTCATGATTTCTTCATAATTAATGGTTAATTATGAATGACCAACATAACCAAGACTTATTGGGTGACGTGCACTATAAATTTATTGAAAAATTTAAAATGAGTTTAAGAATTAGATTATGAAATTGAGAGAAATTGAGACTAGTTGAATCAGACAAAGGGCAGATATGGAAGATATTTTATCGGAAGAGAAGCACGAATGGACCATGTTTTTTGAAGACATAATGGACCCTCTTTGATTTAATTATAAATTAAAATGGTTTAATTTTAATTAAAAGGAAGTTTGGTTTTGAATGAAATGGTTTGATTTTGAACAAACTTAGTTTAGTTTGATCATGAATGAAACAGAGGAGCGGAATGAGAGATCATTAGAGGTTTTATGAGGCTCCTGCCGAACAAAAATGTAATACCCTGGTAATTTCTGTGCTTCATTAGTTTTAAAGTGCACATTTTCTTCTCTTTTTGTTATGTTTGTGGCTGGCCGTCTTCTGTACTTGAATTTTTCATAACAGCATTCTAAAACCTTAAGCGATTTTTCCTTTTTTTGTGCTTTTAATAGTTTATTATGTAATTGTTATGAGATTGTATCTACCTGACTTTGCCTAATCCTTAGTAGCACTATCAATCTAAATCATTCAGATAAAATTTGTTCATATTAAGTGACAATAAAGTAAACAATACAATGCGTTAATAGTCAAGCTACACTTATTCTTGAACTTGAGAGAATTATCACTTGCCAAAACAAGATGTGTCAATGTACTCCAATCGACCTATAACGGGATCCATTCATATATCTCCTCATATATATATTTTTTTAAATTTGTGTCACTGATAACCGAATATGTTTCATAAGTAAATCGTACTTTAATAGCCATAAGTAAATCGTACCTTAATAGCTTTCAACCTGTTGTATCATAGATATGCATGCTCACTTATAAGAAAAGTATCAAAGACACTTTTTAACTTATCTTTTCATAGAATGTTTGGAAAAGCATAAGCAAGCTTTGAGATACATGCAAAAACACTACAATGGCACTATAAAGGAGGTTCCCATCTACAAACGGAGATATGCATAAATTTTATTATTTTACACGTTCTTTGTTACAACCTTTCTTGCTATTCTTCATATCACTGGAAATTGACTTGAGCTTCAAAGGGTCACACCAGAAACCTCTTCCCGGCCCAACAATAACATTTTGTATTGCAGAACTACTTAAAGTCTTCACTTCGTCATACTTCGAGCCACATTCTCAACTTGTCATCTTCTTTACTTTCGAACAAGAGTTAAGGAATCTTTTTTTTTATGATAAAAGGTAAATATATATATATGAAGCAAAATGGAAATACAACAACCTATGGCACATGGCTACCACCCATCACGTCTAGACAAATGCCAAATAGGAGCAGAATGTCCATAAGGCCGCCTAATGATATAGTGCCGCATATGAAGATTGACACTTGTACAAAGATAGCACTAGGTTAGTGTATGCAAACATCAACTTTCATCATAATTTCACATGATCTCAGGTACACACTTATCATACAACCAGACTAACATGTGTTATTGTCTCTAACAAATGTCATCACTGTCACCCTGATTGCGTGCCCCTTGCCTTCCCATCTCCGCAAGCTGACTCCGACCATCCTCCACACTGGAAAACAATCTGAACTGGTAACTCCTCAAGCAACCTCTTGGTGATGAGGAGGTTAGCACTCCTCTGTCCAGAAACAACTCCGATCTGCACCTCCATGAAACCAACGAAGTTCCAGCCTCCACTCCAGAGCTCCGGCCACCAGCAGCAGTCTACTCACCAACCCAAAAGTCCACCACAGTATCATCTTTGGCCTTCTCCTTGCCACTTCATCCTTCACCTAGTGGAACAGTCGGCGACCATGGCTAGAGACGACACCGTGAATGGCAGAAACAATCTGATACGTTTCTGAACTGTGCTAGAAGAATCTGTGCATGCTTTAAATCTGTGCCCAAAGTCCAGCAGCCCTCCTTTCCCTCCTCATTGTACTGGAGCACCAGCAACCTCTCCACTTTGTCGCCTCGCCGAAACATCTACCATGGTCGGTTGCATCCTCCACCCTTCTCCAAATGCGCTCCTTAGGTCCAATCTTACACCAAGAATGGAGACTCACTTCATCAATAAAACCCAAGCAAGGGGGCCTCTTCACCAGCGGAGTAGCTTCGGTTGTGGTCGGAGCAAGCTACCACCATCGATGTGGAGGTATCCTGATGAAGGAGGCAGGATCTCTTGGACCACTTTTTATGGTCCAAGGGATGTGTCACTCATATTTGCGGTTGGATCGTGATCATGATCTGGCCGTAATTTGTTGCGATCTCTTCTTGCCGTCCCCATCAGGTTATAGTTTAGTTCGAAGCAGGCGGCCGGAGGTTGTCCGGAGGACACAAGGGCGGAGCCAAGTTCATGGCTACCCGGGCTGTAGCCCGGGTAGCCAACGACGGCGAGAACGAAAATTACAAGGCAAGAAAGGGAAAAAAATGAGAAAAATTAGGGATTAGCCTGGGGCGGCGATGTCGACGTCGGCGGCTAGCCCGGGGCAGCGATGTCGCCGTCAGAGGCTAGCTTAGAATGACGACGTTGGCGATCTCTGTGTCAGCGCTTGTGACCCATATCTTGAGATCAGCCCAGGTATTTGACTCGGGCTGGCTCCGCCATTGGGAGGACACCCTCACTCGGTGCCCAATAACCTGACCACTTATCCACCACCGGAAGCTTTCGGACGATCTCTGGTCGCCCGCTCCGAACCAAATTATAATCTGATGTAGACGATGAATCCAAGAAGAGATCGCAACCAATTACGATCGGATCGCGGCCACAATTTGACCGCAAATACAAGTAACATATCGACTGTACCATAAAAAAATGGTCAAAGAGATTTGCTCTCCCTAATGAAGATATGTCCGTGAGCCACCTGCAGTGGGTTGGATCAAGCCCACAGTAAAATCTTTCTTCAAATGTTATCCAACTATCACCAGGAAAGACAGGGAAGAAACTGAAATCAAATTTGAATTCAAAATTTAAATGTCGTGCCAAAACTAAATTCGAATTTTAAAGTTGTCGTATCAGCTTTGAGTTCGAATTTGAATTCAACTTTTAACAATGACTTCCCATCTCTGAATTCGAATTTGAAATGTTGTGTCAACCGACAGACACCCTATATGATTTCCACTGAAAAACAGCCACCTATAATCATCGGCACCAATGGCTGCTAGCCACTGCAGGAGGGTTCCCCTCCCGCATCGCCACCTTGCTCCTTTACTTGGAGCTCCCGCCAGTAGTGCACAGTCCTTCCCTTCCCAGAGATCACTCTCTAAGAAGCGGAGGGAAAGAATGGGGGCTAAGGAATCTTAATGGCAAAAGACGACTCATCCCAACATCCCGATCAATCCGTTTAAGGATTAATATGAAAAAAATAAATCACGAATAACTACTTACTTTTAAAATAATAATTGGCTCATGCATGAAATATTTACCTCGATTATGTCAAAATTCAAATTTCAAATCTCATAATAACAACACTTCAAATATTAGCCTCAAAACCATCTCGAAAAAACGAGGGCTAAGAAATCTTGTGCTGGGAAGAAGAAGACGGAGGAAGTAACACATTCTGTTTCTAAGAAAACGAGGAATAATTAGGGGTGTAAATGAGTCAAACCGCTCGTGAGCTATTCAAAACTCGATTCGATAAAAGCTCGTTTAATGAGACTCGTTAAGATAAACAAATCAAACTCAAACTTCACAATATTTGACTCGTTAACTCGTGAACATGTTCGTTAAACTCATGAATTAATTTTTAACTAAAAAATAATAATAATTTTGATATTGAATTTATAGATTTTACACTCTACTTATGAAAAACATAAACAAATATATTAAATTTATTTATTAGAATAAAATTATAAATTTTAACAAAAATATTATAATTTTTAAAAATATATAATTTAATTTTTAATAAATATTTAAATTTATAAGTTATAATTTATTAAACTCGTTTAAGTTCGATAAAAATTCGAATAAACTCGTGAGCCATGAATATATTCATTAAATAAAGCTCAAGTTTGATTCAATTATAAATGAACCAAATTCAAACATCCAAGAGTTCGACTCGGCTCGATTATTAGGTTAGATCCTCTGTCCCCATTTCTCTCTGTCCTTGTGTCCCATTATTAATCAGACGGATCAGATTAAATCTCAAGGATGCTTTGCAGATCACAAGGATACTACACATATTTTAAAAATATCATAATATCTTGAAATTTAATGTGATCCGTCCGATTGACAATGAAACATAGGAACAGAGAGAAATGAGGACAAAAGATCTGAACTACTCTATTACACCCCTAAGAATAACACTCGTCGCTGAAAAATAACAATTATATTAAAAAAAAAGACGTTTCCAGTCATTCAACATTGATTTTCATTTTATAACATTTTTCACGATAATTTTTAAATTAGAAATGAAATCAAGCAATACTTCAGAACAAAAAAGTAGTAAAACACGATGCCGCTTTGTCAAATTCAAAACATGCAAACAGATTGTCCCATAAAAATCAAGATCCCACATCCATACACTAGAAACCAATAAAAATAACAAAAATCTTTTCTAAATAAAAAAGACAGAATATAGAAAATATTTTCTAAAGTAAGATAGGGCATTCAGAGTGAGTACACACACCAATAGAGAAGAGAGAACTAAATTGGTGGCCAGGCACCACCCTTCGACCTATTTCTTTGTAGTTTGCAACTCTAAGACTGCAATGAACTGAACTCGGCCGTGCAAGAGCAGCCTTAGTTAGATCCGGTCTGTAGTAATTATCAGTCACCTGAATACAAAATAACTAACAGAAATTGGATCGCATTTAATTGGTGAAAACTTATTTCAAAAGAGCAATGCAAAGAAAAGAGTACATAAAAAACACGTCGGTAATCATTACTTACACATGGTAGTTATAAAATTGATTGAATAGAGGAGATAAAATAGAACACCACAGGTAAAAGAAAAGGAAAAAGGACGAGACAAATGTAACAAGTAAGGGACTCATGAATAGAAGAGCAAAATTAAGCTCAGAAGCCAAGCGTAACAAGAAAATTTCATTGGAGAACAGAACTGTCGAGAGTTCTCCTTACATGTTAACAGCTCTTCATAACAACTTCGTGGGGGGAACAAGGGAAAAAACATAGCAGAAGAAAACTAGGGAAATCAATTGAATGAATAAGACATTCAGTTAATCAACAAAAGAAAACAAGAGAAAAAATAAACAAAAAAACAAAAATAATACACGGAACTTTATAGCACAGAATAAAACACATAATTGTTCACTAAACAGGATCAGAAAATCTAAATAGTTAAATCAAGTAAAAAAGACCTGGGAATCGCACTGTCACATTTTTCCATCAGGGTGAAGAAAAAATTATAGAGAACATGTAAGCAGATAGAAATCCAACAAAACTGCAAACTTGCAATTGATCACCATCTACGGACAGAGGAAGATATAAGAGAGAATTTGATATCAAATTAGCATTCGAGGAATGATCAAATGCAAACTCAATCTGTCCAAAGAAACTGATTTCACTGGACAAGAATTTAGAGGATGAGCGTCTTACGTAAGAAGGATCAAAACGACATAGAAGTGAACAAACATGGTGGTAATCCGGAGACGCCCTGTTGAGGAGAGCGGAGGCGGCAAGATCTGATGATTGCGGGCCTTTGACCCGAAGAAGAATTTCTGGCCCTCGCTCCCTTCACTCTCCGTGATTCATCATCCGCGCCGAGGAATCCAGCGGGATTGCCTCATTAGAACAAAAGGCCAGTAAGCAGCACCAACGTCAATGGCGGCAACAGTGAACAGGAGGGTAAGGAAACCCTAGAACGGCGTATGCCGAATATGAGAGAGACAAATCTGCGTAGCGTTTAGGAAAGAATTTCGCCGTCCGATGTGAAGTTGGACGAGAAAAAAAAAAGAAATGTTGAAGCCGAAAAAATGGTTCCACCTAACCAAAAAAAAAGCATAATTTGAAAGAGCCAAGGCTTTCGATTTCTTTCATTTCCTAACTCTTCAAAAATGGAATTTTGATTTTGATTGACCTAGATGCAACCAATGTAGAATCGATTCAATCATTCAAAAAAACCATTTTTAGAGAAAAGAAATAAGTTAAAGCATCGAAAAGATTTAATGGACGAAATAGAAATCAACAAAAGTTTTTGAATCAATCAACTTAAAACAAATATGACAATATGAATTTAGATCCAAATAAAAAATCCAGTAAGAAACAAAGATCCACAGTTGAGAAAGAGAATAAGAATGTAATGGCCATTGGAGGCGGGGTTGCGAGGAACGAAAAGCGCAGATCCCGTACTATGATGCCATAGAATTCGATCTAGGGCGGAAAGGGCTGGGATTCCACAGAGAACCTGTGGGTTTTTCCAGAGCTACAGTTTCATCAGCTCTCCCCTTTGCCGACTACCCAATACTGCAACAAAGACCACATCAGAATAAAACGAAACGACGAAAGAGACGGAGAAAAATATCATTAGCACGAATAGCAACGACAGCGGCGGCTAACAGATGGAGATGAAACCCTAGGACGATGAAATCGAAGAAGGATCAACGATTGGAATAGATGAAGACTGACCACGTCTGAACGAAGATAGCCTGAGACAACATTCGAGCACGGCTATGAAATAAGCGACGATCACATTAAACCCTAGTTGTCATATTTATAGAGCTTTTATCCGGCTGGATTGTATTGAATTAAAGATGGTAAATCAGATCCTGACCAATAAATGGGCTTCTCATATTGGCCCTTCTATTTAATTAAAGATGGGAAATCAGATCCTGACTAATAAATGGGCCTCTCATATTGGCCCTTCTGTTTAATTACAGATGGTAAATCACATTCTTACCAATAAATGGGAAAAAATTCTGCATTTTTCTCTTATTATTTATTCCTTTATTAAAATTTCAAGTTTCTCTATTTCTATAAAAAAAATATGTAAAAATATTTATATTTAAAATCGCTAACAAAAATAATATCTTTTTTCATTGAAAAATGACGTCAATGATAAATTATAGAGTAATAAGGATGATAAAAGTCGATTACATCCAATTAATTCATGAATCAAATTTAAAAGTTTGATTCAGAATTCAATTTTTTATAAACAAAAATATGAATTAATTCAGATAATCTGATATTATCTCAATTTTAAAAATCTTAATTTGATTAAATTCGTTAAATTGAAAATAGTAATTGATTGCTAGGCTTAAAAAGTTTAATAGAATATTTAGTGTCGTATGATGAAAAAATTAATTATTTTAAATTTTAACTGATATAACCATCGGTTTAATTTATTTAATTTTTATTAAAAATTTTGATAGATTCGATTAATTCGAAAATGATCCGTTAATTCGATTTTCATTTAAAAGATTATATGGATTATTAATAGTACATATCTATTGAGTGAATTGGCTAGTGTGGATTAAGGGATAGGCCCACTGGCGATATTATTTGGGGTTTGGAAAATGTTGAGTAAAATATAGAACCAAACATGTTAATTAGGCTAATTCAGGTTAAATGGGCCCAATAATCAAGTGAATTAGGCTAATAGGTCAGTCATGTGATATGAGTAGACGAAGTCAAGTTGAATTGTCAACAGGAAACAAGTCAAGTTGGTTGGTCAAGTCAAAAATAAGATAGAGTGAGCTTGTCAAGTGTATCAAGTTAATTGAATCAATCAAAGAGGTCAAATCGGTCAAACAACATTATGAATCGAGTGGATAGAATGAGGGAAAGAATCGATAAGAGTATTAAACCATATGCGTGCCCAACCTTCCTCGTGCAAAGTGATACGGGTAATAATGAAAGTCTCCGTGTAAGATCGAATAGTCAACCATTTTACTGGCATGACGGTCATAGCCCGATCTCATTAATATGACTATATAACCGATTAAACTTTATACACTCCGAAAGCAATATAGTCAGGGGCGGATCTAGACGAGGATTGGAAGGGACTGAAGTCCTCGCCAAAATTTATTGGAAAAAGAACTAAAGAGGAGTCCGTCATGAGAAGTTCGACGTCCAACGTGAGAAGTTTGGCGTCCGACATCGGACAAAACGGAAGCAGCGAGGTTTTCATCTTTTTTTTTTTATTTTTTTTTTAAATAAAATTTAAAAGCCTCACTTTGCAGCTCAAACCCAATGCCCAATAGGCCATCCATATGGTTTTTCCGGCCTTAATTAGTCAATTCGTCAATTGTGCTTTCTCTCTCCTCGCGATCGTGAATCGCGACTCCGCCTCAACAGTCATCAATCGGCGCTTCGTTCCGTCGTCCGTCCTTCGCGTTCTATCGTCCGTTGTCCACCGCCCACCAGTCCAACGCCCGCTGGTACGTCGGTCCGCCGCCCGCTGACTGCAGCAACCGCCCATTAGGTCCGCGATCTGTCGCCTCCCTCTCTGTTTTTTCTCTACTTTTATTTTGTTTTCTTGTGTTGATTCCGCTGTCTGCCGGTTCGCCGCCGACCAATCTGTCGCTCGCCGATCCACCGCCCATGAACTGCATCAAGCTACAAGGCGTCGGCTGCCCACTAGGTCCGCCGCCTCCTTGTTTTTCTATGTTTTTTTTTTCTGGTGTTGATTCCACTATCTGCTGGTCCACCAAGCGCCACCCACCAGTCCGCCACCAACCAGTCCTGGGCCCGTCGGTCCGCCGCCCACCGACTGCAGCAACCGCCCACTAGGTCCGCTGCCTCCCTCTCTGTTTTTCTCTCTAGTTTTGTTTTTTCTCTAGTTTTGTTTTTTTTTTCTTGTGTTGATTCCGCTGTCTACCAGTCCGTTGTCGACCAGTCTGCCACTCGCCGGCGGTCGGTCCATCGCCCGCCGATTGCAACAACCGCCCACTAGGTCCGCTGCCTCCGTCTCTTGTGTTTTTCTCTACTGTTTTTTTCTTATGTTGTTTCATTAATTGGATTATGTGTGACTTTGTTCTCAAAATCTTTTCTATTTTAAATTGTTCTATTGACTATCATTACCAAATATGAAAATTAATATTATTCAGTGGTACAGTGCTATTCGAGGTAAATAGTAAACTCATTGGGTTATTTTCTCACTTGTTTTGTAGAGTCATTGTGTTATTGGGAAACCCCTAGTCACTAGGCCACCATTGCTCAAGTCATTCACATAATTTAAGGTTAATTTTTTTTACCATTCTTATTTCTTTTTTTTTTTACTTTTTTTATTTCAATTTAAATTAGGGGGGTTAAGGTTTAAATTAATTGTGATTTGTGAATATTAATTTAATTACATCATATACATGACTTTATTTTAAATTATTTATTTATGTAGATTATGCAGAGGTTTTTTAAACCTAAACATTTTCATGATGGTTCTTCCAATGATCCTAATATTAGTGAAGTTATGGAAATTCAATCTTATATGGAATTAGATTTAAATGATATTTAGTGATCCTGGATTACGAAAATAATTGAAGAGTTTGATATTTCTATTTGAGATCAAGTCCGAATAGAGTACTTGACTAGGGGACCCTGCCAACCAATTGGGCATATGTATCCAAAAAGATCTTTTGGTAATCAAGAAAGGAGTTTCCAAGATAGTTGGTATAAAATATATACATGGCTAGAATATAGCATATCAAAAGATGCAGTGTTTTGCTTATGACATTATCTTTTTAAACCTTCAAATAAAGGAGGTCGATATAAAGAGGATGTCTTTGTAAAAACAGGATTCATTAATTGGAAAAATATTTTAGAAAGATTTAATTTGCATAATGGTGTCGTAGATAGTTGTCATAATCATGCTAGAGTACAGTTTGAATCTTTTCAAGATCAAAGACATAGTGTTTCGAATATATTACGAGCACAAGGGTGAGATATAGAGGTTTCTTATCGCACTCGTTTAATAGTAATGTTGGATGTTACGTGATTTCTTTTGAAGCAGGGTCTGTCTTTCCGTGGACATGATGAGTCAAGTAATTCTTTAAATAGAGGAAACTTTCTTGAATTGCTTCAATGGTACAGTAAACGAAATGAGGAAGTTTCAAATGTTGTTAATCAAAATGCTTCCGGAAACAATCAAATGATTTCTCCCACAATTCAAAAAGACCTTACGCGTGCTTGTGCCTCTGAGATCACACTTTCCATAATCGAAGATATTGGAAATAATGTTTTCTCCTTAATGGTTGATAAATCTCGAGACATTTCAGTGATGGAGCAAATAGGAGTTGTTTATATGTGAACTAAAAAGGACAGGTGATTGAACGATTCCTTGCAATTGTACATGTATCTGACACTAGCTCTCGTTTTTTGAAGGATGCTATTGATGCTTTAGTTGTGAAACATGGATTATCATTATCTAGACTGAGAGATCAAGGATATAATGGAGCTTCAAATATGTAGGGTGAATTCAATGGGTTGAAATCTCTCATTTTGCAAGAAAATCCATATGCAAGGTATATTCATTGTCTTTCTCACCAATTACAGTTAGTTATTGTTGTTGTTGCCAAGAGTAATCTCAATGCGAGTGATTTTTTTTAACTATGTCACTATGATTGTCAATACGACGGGAGCATCATGTAAAAGGAGAGATCAACTTAGGCAAATTGAGCATGATAGGATTGTTGCAATGTTGGAGGGTGGAGACATTAGTACGGGCAATGGCAAAAATCAAGAAACTAATTTAGTAAAGCTAGGAGACACTCGTTGGGGATCACACTACTTGACATTGGGTCGTCTATTATCTATGTGACCTTCAGTGATACAAGTGTTGGAGAATATTTGTGATGATTCTAGTTCTTTTGATAGTAGAGGGGTTGCCAAAAGTTTGATTCAGAAAATGGAGAATTATGAGTTTGTTTTCATGTTGCACTTGATGAAGATGATATTGGGAATGACACATGAGTTGTCACTTGTGTTACAACAAAAGGATCAAAATATTGTCCAAGCCATAAGTTTGATTGAGAGTGTGAAAGATCAATTTCAAATATTTAGGGAAGAAGGATGGCATACAATTACAGATAAAGTCAACACATTTTATGAGTTGAATGAGATCCCAGTGCCGGAGATGAAAGACAATTGTTTGATTGATGGTTGTAGTAGACGTAGAAGGCAAGTTATCATCAATTTGCATTATTATTATGGGGAGATTTTCTATGAGGTATTATTTCTAAAAAAAAATTATTATTATTATATTCATCAATAAGATTTTTTTACTTATTAATTATTAATCTTGCAAATTACAATGTTAGGTTGTTAATTTAGTTATACAAGAGATGAATACTCGTTTTCCATAAGTTGACACAGAATTGCTTAATTGTATAGCATGTCTTCATCCAAGGAATTCTTTTTCTGAATTCAATGTTCAGAAACTCGTTCGACTTTGTGATTTATATCCTGAGGACTTCTTAACAAATGATTGTATAGTTATTAAACAACAACTTCAGAATTTCATTCATAATATATGTCAGGATCTAAATTTTTCTGGAATTGAAGATTTGGGAAGTTTTGCTCAGAAAATTGCTGAAACTCTAAAAAATCAAGCTTATCCATTGATTTATCGTCTGATTGAGATGCCATTAGTTTTACCAATTGCGACCGCTTCTATTGAAAGAATATTTTCTGCGATGAAGATGATAAAGATTGATTTACATAGCAGAATGGGAGATGAGTGGATGAATGACAGTCTAGTCGTATACATTGAGAAAGATATCTTTTCAACAATTGAAAATGAGCAAATATTGTAACGTTTCCAAAAGATGAAAAGCCGCAGGATGCAGTTGCCTCTTCTTTCTTATCCAACGACCACCTAATATGTCACCAATGTTGGGTTCGGGCCGCGAAAATCAATTTTTCGCGTCGCGAAAACCCTGAATCCCCAAGCCACGGATCCGTGCTAAGAATAAAACTTTCGAAAAATACGAGTATGAGTTTACTAACCTATAGATCTACACTAGAACTATATGTTAAAGAGATTTACCCTTGATGCGCTCCCTTTCGCGAATCCCGCTCGTCCAAGGTGCCGGATCTCGAGAGCATCAAAGTAGACACTCCTCTAGAAGTATCTACACGAACAAGTAGGTGGAGAAAAACCACACAAAAAGTGTGCTAGCACCCTTGGATGGTTCGACCAAAATAGGAGGAGAGGGAGAAAAGGAAGAGCTTGAGGAGGAAGAAGAAAAGAGATATCCACACAAAATGAAAACTCCTCCTCTATTGCCTTGATGTGACTGGCTACATTAGGAGGTGTAACCCCCTTCACATTAATCACAATTAATGTGGAGGCCATTAAAGTGAAGAATTGTAACCTCCATGAGGTAGCATCTCATTTAAGTAATCATGATGATGTGGAGCATCATCATTGGTCCACATCTTGCCAACTCACTAATGATGTGGCATAAAGTCAAGTCAAACTTGACTCTTCCTCTTCCTCTCAAGTCAAGTCAAACTTGACTTAATCTCTCTCATGGTTGATCTAATTCAACCATTTAATTCAAGCCAACTTAATATAATGAATCTAATTCATTTAATTAAATTGATCCAATGAATCATAATCTAAATTAGACTCATTGAACACATGAATCAACTTGAGTCCAACTCAATTAGCCCAATTAGGATTACTCTTAATCTAATTTGATTCATCAAATGAATCTAATCCTCTTGGTTCATCATATGAACCTAATCTCCATCTAATTGTCCTTAGTGTGTGACCCTATAGGTTCTTGTAACGTTGGCAATGCCCCTAAACCCATTTAGGAGCATAAGTAATGAGCGGTATCTAGCAACACATCATTACTACCCAAGTTACAAGAATGTTGAGATCCAACATCACCTTGTGACTTCTAATTATGACTCCTCACAATATATGACAAGTGTCCTTCTATCCTAGACATCTAGATTGATCAATGTGAGGCATAGACTGTGTCATCCTCTGACCAATCTAAATCTTGAACTCCAAGTAGACTCACTAAATCAAATGAGCTCAATATCTCATATTGACTCACTTGGGCATGGCCATGCACTTCGTGGTCTCACTCTATCAAGAATATCGATGTCGCTTCCGTCATATAGGAGGGATAGATCACATCTACATCACTCACATCTCTCTGCATAATTCATTATATACCCAGTAATCGCCTTTATAGCCCACCCAGTTACGGGTGACGTTTGACGAAACCAAAGTACATAACTCCTTATGTAGGGAACCATAGTGACTTCAGGTCTAAGGACTAGTAGTCATACTAATAGCCACATGAGAAAGTATATGACACTCATATAACGATCCATGATACTTTCTCATGGCGGGTCATTCAGTATACATTCTCCAATGCATACCCATGTATCAACTTGATATCTCTATATCTATGACTTGTGAGATCAAGTCATCGAGTTGACCTACATGCTAGTCTTATTGCATTAACATTGTCCCTGAATGTTAATACTCGACTAGGAATGATTAAGAGTAGTGTTCCCTATATCATCTCACTATCGGTTCAACTAACCGATTGATATAGGTGAGAACCTTCTACTCAAGGGCGTTATTATACTTAGTTTATTTGGCACCAATGTAAGTAAGTATAATAACAAAAAATAAATGCCTTTATTTATATAAGAATATGATACAACAAGTTCATAATACAATCATCAAATGATTGACTCTATGGCTCTAACTAACAATCTCCCACTAGTACTAGTGTCAATCAGTGTAGGCTCTAAGCCCCAATGACCTAGTGTGACCATCATGCTTCCTCTGTACCAAAGCCTTGGTCAAGGGATCTGCGATGTTAGCCTCTGTAGGTACCCTGCATATCTTCACATCTCCTCTCTTGATAATCTCTTGAATGAGATAGAAGCACCGTAGTATATGTTTGGTCCGCTGGTGTGAGCGAGGTTCCTTCGCCTGTGCTATAGCTTCATTGTTGTCATAATAGAGCTCAACAGGGTCAGCGATACTGGGAACCACCCCAAGTTCAGTGATGAACTTACGGATCCAAACTACCTCCTTTGTTGCCTCTGATGCAGCAATGTACTCGGCCTCTGTCGTAGAATCAACTACTGTGTCCTGCTTCGAACTCTTCCAGCTCACAACACCACCATTTATGCAAAATACGAACCTTGACTGCGATCGATAGTCATCCTGGTCGGTCTGGAAGATGGCATCACTGTAACCCTTTACAGCTAGCTCATCATTGTCTCCATATATCAAGAAATATTCTTTAGTGCTTCTTAAGTACTTAAGAATATTCTTGACCGCTATCTAGTGACTTTCACCTGGATCTGACTGGTATCTGCTCGTCATGCTCAAAGCATACGAGACATCAGGTCGAGTGCATAGCATGGCGTACATGATAGATCCTATAGCTGAGGCATAAGGGATCTGATCCATGCGGTCTCTCTCCTCTCTAGAAGAGGGACCTTGAGTCTTCGAAAGACTCACGCCATGTGACATCGGCAGAAATCCTTTTTTGGAGTTCTGCATGGCAAACCGAAGGAGTACTTTGTTAATATATGTACTCTGACTTAGGTCGACCAATCTCTTAGATCTATCTCTATAGATCTGTATCCCTAGAATGCGGGATGCCTCACCTAAGTCCTTCATTGAGAAGTAACTCCCTAGCCAGGTCTTAACAGACTGAAGCAAAAAAGATGTCCTTCCCAATGAGTAGTATGTCATCCACATACAATATGAGGAAGACAACTATATCCCCTACAACCTTCTTGTAGACACAAGGCTCATCTTCGTTCTTGATGAAACCAAACTGTTTGATTGCATCATCGAATCGAAGATTCCAGCTCCGAGAAGCTTGCTTTAGTCCATAAATGGACCTATGCAGCTTGCATACTCTGCTAGTATGTTGTGGATCTACAAAACCCTCAGGTTGTGTCATGTACACATCCTCGAGCAGGTTTCCACTCAGAAACACGGTTTTGACATCCATCTGTCATATCTCATAGTCAATGTATGCTGCAATAGCAAGCATGATCTGAATGGACTTAAACATCGCTACTGGAGAAAAGGTTTCATCATAGTCAATACCATGAATCTGCTTGAAACCTTTAGCTACCAAGTGACCCTTATAGATAAGTCCATCCATGTCAGTCTTTCTCTTAAAGACCCACTTACACTCAATGGGTTTTACCCCTTCAAGTAGATCAACCAAAGTCCATACTTGGTTGGTGTACATGGATTCCATCTCGGATCTCATGGCCTTTAGCTATTTCTCGGAATCTGGTCTCATCACAGCTTCCTGATAGGTGGTAGGCTCATTCTCTATGAGCACAACGTCATCATGGTCAGACAAGAGAAATGAGTATCTCTCAGGCTAACGACGTACCCTATCAGACCTGCGAAGAGGTATGTCTACTTGAATTGGTTGTTGTTCCTCAACTCCTTGTGGAACAACATCATCCACAACACTTTGTGGTTCCAGTTCAACTTCCATCGAGGCTTCAGTGCTATTGTTCGCATCTTGAACTTCTTCAAGATTGAACGTACTCCCACTAGTCTTTCTAGAAACAGTCCCTTTCTAGAAAGACCCCAGTCTTTGCCACAACTACCTTGTGCTGACTGTGAATGTAGAAGTAATATCCCTTAGTTTCCTTGGGATATCCAATAAAATAGCACTTGTCGGATTTGGGTCCTAACTTGTCTGAGACTTGACGTCGAACGTAAGCCTCACAACCCCAAATCCTCATGAAAGACACCTGGGCATCTCTCCCAGTCCATATCCTATATGGTGTCTTTATCACGACCTTGGATGGAACTCGGTTGAGTAAAAAAGCTGCCGTGTCTAGAGCATAGCCCCAAAGGAATGTCGGAAGATCTGTGTGACTCATCATAGATAGTACCATATCTAATAAGGTACGATTCCTCCTTTAGGATACACCATTCCACTGTGGTGTTCCAGGAGGAGTGAGTTGGGATAGAATCCCACACTCAGCTAGGTAGTCATGAGACTCATGGCTAAGGTATTCTCCACCTCGATCTGATTGAAGTATCTTAATACTCTTGCCAAGCTGGTTCTGTACTTCATTCTTGAATTCTTTGAACTTTTCAAAGGATTCTGACTTATGTGTCATCAAGTACACATAACCATATCTACTGAAGTCATCAGTAAATGTGATGAAGTACCTATAACCGCCTCTAGCAGCGACATTGAAAGGGTCACATACATCACTATGTATGAGTCCTAACAAATCAGTCGCTCTTTCGCTGTGCCCACTAAAGGGAGTCTTGGTCATCTTGCCTAGTAGGCATGACTCGCACGTCTCATAGGATTCAAAATCAAATGAGTCCAGCAAACCATCCTTATGGAGCTGGGATAAGCGCTTGTCATTTATATAACCTAAGCGACAGTGCCAGAGATAGGTTTGGTTCAAGTCATTTGACTTGAACCTCTTGGTATTTATGTTATAGATAGGGCTTTCAAGGTCTAGAATGTAGAGTCCGTTCATCAGAGGTGCACTACAATAGAACATGTCTTTTAAATAAACAGAACAACATTTGTCCTTTATAATAAAAGAGAAGTCTTTCTTGTCCAAACAAGAAACTGAAATTATGTTCTTAGTTAATGCATGCACATAACAACATTCATCTAATTCTAATACAAACCTAGAGGGCAGAGATAGATGATAAGTTCCTACAGCAGCAGCAGCAACCCGTGCTCCATTGCCTACGCGTAGGTCCATCTCGCCCTTCGCCAATGCCCTGCTATTTCTCAGCGCCTGCACATTAGTACAAATGTGAGAAGCACATCCGGTATCTAATACCTATGATGAAGAAATAGATAGATTGACTTCTATAATATATATACCTGAAGTGGAAGTCTCACTTCGCTTCTTCTTAAGATCTTCCAGGTACACCTTGCAGTTCCTCTTCCAGTGCCCGGTCTAACCGCAATGGAAGCAGGTAGCATCCTTGGTGACCCCTCCTTTAGGCTTCAGTGCCTTGTCTTTGCCCTTGGCTTGGGACTTTCCTTTACCTTTGGGCTTGCCCTTGCCCTTGTGTTTCTGAACCATCAGAACAGAATGGGGCTTTGCCTTCTTTAGGTTCAGCTCAGCAGTTCTTAACATGCTAAGCAGCTCGGGCAGTGGCTTGTCAATTTCATTCATATTGTAGTTTAGAACGAATTGACTATAGCTATCCGACAAGGATTGCAAGATCAGGTCAGTGGCCAGCTCTTGGCTAAGCGGGAATCCCAACCTCTGTAGGTTTTCTATGTACCCAATCATTTTGAGTACATATGAGCCTACGGGAGCCCCATCTGACATCTTGCACTGAAATAGTGCCCTTGAGATCTCAAACCTCTCATGCCTTGCTTGTCCTTGATACAGTTGACGAAAATGTTCAACCATATCGTAAGCGCCCATTAGCTCGTGTTGTTTCTGAAGCTCAGAGTTCATGGTCGCGAGCATTAGACAGGACACATCTAATGCGTCATCTTGATGCTTCTTGTAAGCATCTTTATCTGCTCACGTGGCATTGACAGGAGGAGCCTCCGGAATGGGCTGCTCCAGAACGTACAGTTTACGTTCCTGGGTGAGAAATATTCTCAGGTTCCTGTACCAGTCCAGGAAATTTGCTCCGTTGAGCTTGTCCTTCTCAAGGACTGAACGCAGGGAGAAGGAGTTCGTATTCGACGTCATGGTTATCTACAACAGAAAAAAAATGCAGAAAATAAATATCATATTCTTTTAAATCATTTAATTAGGCCTTTAACTAAATGATGCTCCCACTGAATTTTATAATTCACGTGGGACAAGATCCACATCATACTAACCTTTGAGTTAGTTTTGGCTAATACGTCCAAGATTTAGTATGATCGGTAGATAACGATTTACCAATTACATCTCTATGCAACTCTTGTTTATAGGATCATTATCCGCAGTTATATTAAAACTTGAGTTAGCTTTGGCTAATACGCCCAAAAATTAATATAAATGTGATTTATGTCCTATCTTTCCAACCATTGGAAGAATGCCTATAGTTGTACTCGATCCAACCGAGTTAACTAGGAATACTCTATCTAATTGAGTTTGTATTTGCCCATGCGTTGATAAGCGGGACCAAGATTGTCCCTCCGTACCCTACCAAGATAATATGTGTTGCTCTGCTTTGACAGATTCAACAACACATGTGATCGAGGTAGTGATAGGTATCACGGCACGGTAGGCATTAGAGTTGACGTGATTTAGATCTAATCAAAACGATGATGCGTATCATATACTCGATAGATCTAATCTAATCGAAAGGGTGCATCATGTGCACGACTTAGATCTAATCTAATCGTTAGACACTAACTAATTACTTAATCATGCATCACATATACACAAGTAATTAATTAAATTAATTTGTGATTATTCATGGCCCTACTACGATCTTCTCAAGCCAATGAGAAGATCGGATGATCAACCTAGGGTCAACAGCTTCTTAAGCTCCTCCCTTTGACCACCTTGTGTTGCTCGCGCCCTTCTCGTAATTCCGTCTCGAGTGGACCTTCCACGGCTCCAATTTTGTACATTACAATTTTGAAACTTGAGTTACATTCGAGTCTAAACTAATTTACAACAAGAATAAATAGAGAAAGGCACGACGCGCAGGTCGCGTATCAAAAATACAGCACACACAATCACATGACGACACACAGGCCGTATTATGAATTACAACACAAAATATACCAATACAATTTGGTCTTTTTGGGCCATGACTATCACAAATTATACATAATTCTAAATTATGCATTTTCTATAATTTTCTACAATTTTAATACTAATTTTTACAATTTTTACGAGTAAAATTTTTCGGCGGTCCCGTTTAGCGGTTTTCGGGCGCAATCGCGAAACGAATCCCCTTGTGGGGCCAGGGGCAACGCCCCTACCTACGATCTAACCATCGCGAGTGTCCCTAAGCGATCCAACACCGCCTTAGCCCGCTGTCCCAAAAAATTTTGGGGCGAAACCTTGCCGTTTCGGAAAAAACTTCTCGGTAGTCGAAGCCTACAAGTGTCGAAACACTTGTGCTTCGCTTCTACGAGAAAAATACCCATAAAAACTCTAAAAATCATAAAATTACAGAATATCACAGAACCTATATTTTTCAAAAAAAATAAATAAATTAAACTCATACAAGTCTTCGCACGTGTCTCTGATACCACTGTTGGGTTTTTCGGGCCGCGAAAACCGTTTTTTCGCGCCGTGAAAATCACTTTTTCGCGTCGTGAAAACCCCGAAACCCCAAGCCACGGATCCGTGTGAAGAATAAAACTTTCAAAAAATATGAGTACGAGTTTACTAACCTATAGATCTACACTAGAACTATATGTTAAAGAGATTTACCCTTGATGCGCGCCCTTTCGCGAATCCCGCTCATCCAAGGTGCCGGATCTCGAGAGTGTCAAAGTAGACACTCCTCTAGAAGTATCCACACGAACAAGTAGGTGGAGAAAAACCACACAAAAGGTGTGCTAGCACCTTTGGATGGTTCGACCAAAATAGGAGGAGAGGGAGAGAAGGAAGAGCTTGAGGAGGAAGAAGAAAAGAGATATCCACACAAAATGAAAACTCCTCCTCTATTGCCTTGATATGGCCGACCACATTAGGAGGTGTAACCCCCTTCACATTAATCACAATTAATGTGGAGGCCATTAAAGTGAAGAATTGTAACCTCCATGAGGTGGCATCTCACTTAAGTAACCATGATGATGTGGAGCATTATCATTGGTCCACATCTTGCCAACTCACTAATGATGTGGCATAAAGTCAAGTCAAACTTGACTCTTCCTCTTCCTCTCAAGTCAAGTCAAACTTGACTTAATCTCTCTCATGGTTGATCTAATTCAACCATTTAATTCAAGCCAACTTAATATAATGAATCTAATTCATTTAATTAAATTGATCCAATGAGTCATAATCTAAATTAGACTCATTGAACACATGAATCAACTTGAGTCCAACTCAATTAGCCCAATTAGGATTACTCTTAATCTAATTTGATTCATCAAATGAATCTAATCCTCTTGGTTCATCATATGAACCTAATCTCCATCTAATTGTCCTTAGTGTGTGACCCTATAGGTTCTTGTAACGTTGGCAATGCCCCTAAACCCATTTAGGAGCATAAGTAATGAGCGGTATCTAGCAACACATCATTACTACCCAAGTTACAAGAATGTTGAGATCTAACATCATCTTGTGACTACTAATTGTGACTCCTCACAATATATGACAAGTGTCCTTCTATCCTAGACATCTAGATTGATCAATGTGAGGCATAGACCGTGTCATCCTCTGACTAATCTAAATCTTGAACTTCAAGTAGACTCACTAAATCAAATGAGCTCAATATCTCATATTGACTCACTTGGGCATGACCATGCACTTCGTGGTCTCACTCTATCAAGAATATCGATGTCGCTCCCGTCATATAGGAGGGATAGATCACATCTACATCACTCACATCTCTCTGCATAATTCATTATATACCCAGTAATCGCCTTTATAGCCCACCCAGTTACGGGTGACGTTTGACGAAACCAAAGTACATAACTCCTTATGTAGGGAACCATAGTGACTTCAGGTCTAAGGACTAGTAGTCATACTAATAGCCACATGAGAAAGTATATGACACTCATATAACGATCCATGATACTTTCTCATGGCGGGTCATTCAGTATACATTCTCCAATGCATACCCATGTATCAACTTGATATCTTTATATCTATGACTTGTGAGATCAAGACATGTGAGATCAACTCACATGCTAGTCTTATTGCATTAACATTGTCCCTGAATGTTAATACTCGACTAGGAATGATTAAGAGTAGTGTTCCCTATATCATCTCACTATCGGTTCAACTAACCGATTGATATAGGTGAGAACCTTCTACTCAAGGACGTTATTATACTTAGTTTATTTGGCACCAATACAAGTAAGTATAATAACCAAAAACAAATACCTTTATTTATATAAGAATATGATACAACAAGTCCATAATACAATCATCAAATGATTGGCTCTAAGGCTCTAACTAACAACCAAGTGTTAACCAATACTTCAATAAGCAATAGTCTAATTGCAATTTATTAATTTAGTATTTTATCTTTTTATGATGTCAAATTGAACTTTTTGTTATTAAATATATTTATTATGTTACAAACGATATTATGTTAGCCCTCGTTAAAATTTATCTCTGGATCCACCCCTGTCTATAGTGATTCACTGAAGTTCCTTCAAGACATAGAAACTTGTTGCCGATTAGATTACAGTGGTCTAATCTTCTTAGCCCATCTTCCTTAATTAGTGACTCCCAATCCGATTATCCAGTTGGTTTTTATCGGTCCCCAACGGTTATGTTTCCTCTAAATCAAGGGTCCGTCCTACTAACTCAGAAATTTCTGCTAATCGAATTTCCTCGAACCCTAGCTTGGAGAAGATCTAGTAATCGAACTCCCTTGACCCCAAGGGTTAACATTCTCTAAATTGAGGCTACACCCTTAATCAACTCAGAAGTGTTCTTCCGATCGGATTTCCCAATCAGTGTGGGTCATGCTTCCTCAATTTCCTCGTCTAATCAACTCATTTTATCAGACTCCAACTAGATTTCTTCAACTCTAGTGGTATAACTCCCCTCCAATCCTTATAGATGAACAACCACACCATCTAACCCACTCACTCATGCCCCAAGGTTTGATCCTTATATTTCGCATTAGCCAATTGGGCCCTCATTATATTCCCCTTATGAGGATTAAGCTCAGAAAATCCAATAGGCTATGAAGTTTACAAACCTAATCACATTAAGGTGGCGTTTGGTACGGTATAATGTATCTTGCAATGTAATCAGGATTACATTACAAGACTGATTATTTTGTTTGGTTTACTTTTAAATTTGTAATGTAATATAATCTCGATTACAAAATGTAATGAAATTTGTAATCTAGATTACAAAGCAAATACTATGTAATTCGATTACATTACGAGGTCATTGTTTACTGAATGTCGAATATATCCCTAGTCCACCGCCTGCCACCCGCCAGCCGCTAGCCGCCACCGCTCGCCAGCCGCCGGTTGCTAGCGGCGATGATTGCTGGTTGTTAATCAAGATAACATTACAAATTTGATTACATCAAAACTAGAATTACATTACACTTAACCAAACGTAGCCTAAATATTGGGTGTGGATATGTTAAAGGGCATGTGTGACGATATCATACAGATATGGGATATGAACGATGAGACAACTCAGTACAATAAAAATACAACGATTTAATATTTTCTTGGTCATAATAGGATATGCAATTAATGAAAAAGATTAAGGAGAAAAGTAAAGACATTATAAAAGAGTTTTACCCTAGCGGGCACATGTACACTTTAGAAGTGGTGCAATTTATATTTGTTTTCTCCATTATTCATCTTCTACTTTTTTTTTTTCCATTTCATTAATTTGAATGTCGGAGTGAGCTGGGACACTTGGTCCACTTGCTAATGCTTGCTTTTCCCCCTTTTTCTTTGTGTGTTTGTAGGTGTCCTTGCTTTGACGTCTTCTTCCATCTAGTCAATTTTGAAGCCAATGCATTGATATTTAATTTTCACAAATTTAAAATAAGATCACTGTTGCGCTTAGAACAAATGTCCTATGTGATTTATCTTTTTTCATAATTCATATAGTAGGGAACTGGTGACCCATCACTTTTTCTTAAATTGAGTATTACAAAAAAAAAAAAAAAAAAAAAAAAAAACAATTGAATTAGAAGAGCATGGCAAGGCAAACAAGTTGTATATTGTATAGGCTTATTTGGTTAGATAAGTTGATTAGATTGGAAGAACAAATCACGAGCGTGACATACGAAATTATCCTTTTCATGTTCAGGCGACAGTGGACTGTAGAAGCATCCTACTGCGGTTGTCTGTAAACACAAAGCAGAGAGATGGATCGACATGAAAATTTAACTTTAACTTCTTAATATACATCACGAGCATCGGATTTATTGAAAGAAATTAAGAAGCAATTAATTAATGGCTGATCGATTGCTGAGTTGCGCTCTGTCCCCGGCCTAAAGCAGTCATCAGCTTCTCTCTGGTCGTCTCCGCGTCGCCGGCAGACTTGACGACGAAGGTGTGCACCACTCTGTCGCCTCTCACGGTGGCCTTCGAGTCTGTCACTTCGACCTCCGACCGCTTCAAGGCCTGGATGACGCTCCCCGCCGGGTGCGCTCCCAACTCGCAGCCCACGCGGACGACGACCTCCCCGCCGGCCACGCCCACATCGACCTGATGCTCCACGCACTTGTAAGCGCGGGCGGCCTCCATTTCCCCGACCCTTCGCTGCAGCTCTGTGATGTGGACGATGGCGTCGCCGATCAACGACGCCTTATCCATCTTCGAGATGTTGGGCACCACCGCCCGCAGCGCGTAGAACCGCTGATTGAGCTTCTCGCGCCTCTGCCGCTCCGCCTCCACGTGGTTCAGCGGTTCTTCCCGCCCGTTCGCTGGCTTCCGTCCCCTCTTCTTCGGCCTCCGTTCCTCCTCCGCTGTCGGAATTGCATTGAGGTTGCCAGAGCTGTCCTGGTGGAACAGATCTAAATTCTCCATCAGCGTCTCGTTTAAATCGCCGACGAAGATTTTTTTAGGACCCTTCGTCGAAGAAGAAGCGGCGGCGCTTGCGGCGGATGTGGAGCCGTCGTGTCCGGCGGTTAACAGAGTGTTAATCCTCTTTAACGCTTCGGGGTCCTCCGGGATTTCGTCGGTGGAGACCAATTCGAGCACGCCGGTCGTGAACGGAAGCAGCACGACGGTCCGGAACCCCGCGGACCGCGCGAGATATGCCCGAACGAAGTAGTCACAGAATCCGAGCTCCGCCTCCCCGATCCAGACGTGCTTCCCCGTGAGCATAGCCCTCCCCGGCGCTCCCTCGCCGCAGGGAAACGAGAAGTACATGGAGGCCAGGAAGTACATCTCGGCGTCCGCCACGTGGTCTAGCTCGACCGCGCGGTTCTCCTCGCCGCCGCCGCCGTAGAGTTCGTGGAGGCGCTCCAGCACCCGCTTCCTCTGCCGAGCAGCGTCCAGCTGGAGGCACTGCCCGCCATCGAGGTTGCGTAAGCAACCGTCTCCCCATCCGAGGATGAGCTCGCCCTCCGGCGACCGGGTCGCTTGCCAGAAGACGGAGCAGGTCCAGGGCGAGCCGCGGCCCTCAACGAGCTCCCGGAGCTTGGCGTGGATCTCCACCGCACCCTCCTCGACGGCGAGGTGGTCGGAGGATGACACGCGCCGGGGGTCGAGGAGGTACTCGAAAGCGCGGCCGCCGAGGACGGCCGCAGCCGCCGCCCGATCCTCGTCGGACCACCTCATCTTCGTCTCCAACTCGAACTACCAATGCGGAAATATCCCCAATCTGAGAAACGTGGATTTCGTCACGCAGATTAAGGAAGAAACTGCGTACACGGTCGAATTAAAAAGGAGGACGATGGGACCTCAAAAAACTTGTCGATACAGTTAAACATCTTTTGGCAGACAGTTGATTGGCTCCGACGAAAGGGGAATTACAATTTACAAAAATAAATCTGAAATTTTAATTTTAATTTTAATTTAAAATTTTATATAACAAAATATTGTCGATACACTGCAAGGCATCAGTTGCTTTCGAGTCGTTGCCTCGTTGGATTTATGACCATGGAATCTGCGGAGTCACTAAAGTTGTAACCACACTCATGATCCACGCGGGCCCCATCACGAGGGAGCGCCTGGCCCGTGAATTAAAGCAGGTAGAATTCAGGGTGACGGCGATGGGTTTACGATTCGCAGCGTGGTACATATTATTTTGGAAATTCACGAATGTTATCCGATGAATATTATTATCTGATTATTCGATGGTTGGTTTGTTTTTTTTTTTTAAAGTATGACATCTTTGTATCATTTGCCAGATTGTTATTTTATTTTATTTTTGAGATATATTATTTTATTATATTAGCTATATGTTACACATGTTCCAATTTTCAATTCGTTAATGATATTAAATCTTCGACGGCTACATGTAAATTAACTGAATCTACTTTATTTTTTTTCATCGATGCACGCACCAATTCAGACCACGCCAACTCCCTGCACGAGATTCAGTGAACCGAATTCGAATCGGGTCGGTTTTTTTCACGTGCGCCAATTTTTGTCCATTGTATCTGAATTACAACATCGCCAATTCAAAAAATGTGAAGTCACAATACTGTACACAGTTAGAAATAATCCTTTTAATTTAATTCGTATTCTTTTTTTACTTTACTTTTTATATAAAAGAGTAATAATATGGAAACTTAAGAAAAAATTTAAGGATCATTCTCAATTTTCTCTTAAGTTTTTTTTTCTGTACATATTATTAAATACAACTTAATTTATTTAAATCAGTCGAACGACTTGACTTTGAGGGGAATTAATAAATCGGTGAGCATCAAATCCGTTGACTTTTGAATTCGTGCACGCATCGAAATTCTTTCACGTGCCTCGAATGAGTTTCGTGCATGAACCATGACTTGAAAAAAATCTTCTGTTCTGTTGACTGAAGGAAGAAACCTAATTGTTATTTGTCTGATCTTGCTTTTCAACTTTAGTAGGCCTTTAGCAGGCCTCAAAAATTGGGCTGGGTCAATCTAGATGTCTTTCATTATCCAGATATTTGCCTCATCTTCTGTCATTTGATTGGATTAACATATCATCAATGAGTTAGTTGAGACAATGACAAATCATGATTTAATTTAGCCTCTCTTTTTTCCATTTTTATTTTAATTTTTTGAGTAATTATTTGACGTTATTAATTATGGATAGTTAACTGCTATAGGTCTGCTAGCAAATATATGACTATCTATGGCAATTAAATTACTGGTGATACTAGATCGCTATATTAGAAATCATCCTACTTGAATTTATTTGAGTAAAATCCTGAATTTATTTGATGAGTAAACTATAGGAGCAGACTGTTATCTCCAGACTAAGCAACTTGTAAAAATTAAATACCCGCTTTTTTAAAAAAAAAAAAAAACTCTTAAAGAAGACAGAGTAGATGACACAAAAGTCTTCAAAATAATTGACAAATAATTAAACAAATTGCTGTGTCAATTCAATTAGTAATGGCGGAGTCGTGCAAGAACGGTGACCAACGACTTACGACTCCAAGAATCTTTTTTTTTTTTGTTTTTTTTTTACTTAAAAAAAATCGATATATTTCAGCGTTATGTTAACTGGAGGTCCCACCTGTAGGCATAATGATTAGACAAGGGGACCACCAGTTGCGTGAACCGGTGGGGTCGCTTCTTTCATGCCCCCGACGTGCTCGCCGTGATTGATGTTCCCCAAATTCCACCCGCGGACGGCCGAAACATGATGAAGGCGTGTCCGGCGTTTACGCTCACCGGCCCGTGACGTTAACGCCGAATCACTGGTCCGACCCTGCCTCTCCCGATAAATCTTCGAGCCAAATATCGAAATAACTCGGAACAATATCCTGAGGGTGAGCTCACGGCAAGTGATTGCACTCCGAATTGAAACCCGAGATTAACAACAACCAAATCCGCCTCGGTTCCTGCAACAAATTACGACACGAAGCGTTCGTCAGTTTAGTTAGCAGAATGAAGCGCACAATCTGATTCAGCTCCCCTTCTTTTTCGCTTGGATTGATGCTTTGATTGGGCGGAGTCGCAGTACCAGTCTCTTTACTGCAGCTCTGCCATCTCCTCTTCCCTCTTCATCATTGCAATTCACACGATTGACAAAGGTGAGTCTCAAAGTTGTTAAATTTCTTCATCCCGTCTCTTGTGTCTGCAGAAATGGTGCTGAGACCTGTGTTTCTTCTTGCGGAAAGGGTTTCAGGTAGCAGCGGCCAAATTTTGATTCATCCATGGAGGCTATTTATCCATCTGCTTCCTTGAATTATAGCCAGTTCGATGGGTCCACTTTTGATGAGCTCTCCATGGAGCAAAGCCTGCTCTTCTCGGATAGCCTCAAGGTGCCACTTTTTGTCTCTTTGATAAAGTCGATTTCTTGGATTTGTTAATTCTAAGTGTGATCTTGCTGAAGGTGTTGATGTTTCCTTTCTGTTTGAAGAAATGGTGATATAGAATCAAATGCAATTTCAGTTTTTGATATGAGATGGAGTATAATTCTTTCTTTCTTTCTTTTTTTGATCTTAGTGTTTTGCATTTTTATCTCCAGGACTTGAAGAATTTGAAGGCGCAATTGTACTCTGCTGCTGAGTATTTTGAGTTGTCATACATCACTGATGACCACAAACAATTGTAGGTGCATTCCTTGATTAACTCATTAAACATTCTTTAATAACTTGTCTTCTTTCTTCTGAATCAAAATCTACGTTGCTTGGCATTGGCAGTGTGGTCAACACATTGAAAGACTATGCTATCAAGGCATTGATTAACACTGTGGACCATCTTGGATCAGTTTCATACAAGGTAAATGGGGTTTTGAATGAGAAGGTCGATGCTATTTCTGCAGCAGAATTTCGAGTTTCAAGTATCGAACAGGTGTAATTTGAATCTTCACTCCATGGTTTCATTAAGAAATTGAATTCTAGATCAGCATATTTCATAGCAGCGTAATAGACTATTTTAAGTGGTGTTTAAGGTGAAGCAGATTGTAAAAGAAAGAGTCTACAAAGAATTTGGATATTTAACAAAACTTCTCTATGTCTATCACAGAAAATTCGAACGACTCAAGAACTTGTCGATCGCGAAGGGCTAACTCAACAGGCTCTGGTAATCAAAACTCCTAGATACCACAAACGATATGTTTTACCTGGCAAGTCTGTTTTCCTTCTACGTTTGATTCAATAGTTTATACCTCCATACCTTTAGCTGACCACCCCAAATAGTTAAAACTTGCAACTTGTCATCAAAGTCATCGTTAGCAGCAAATCCATGCTTCTGATTTCTACACGTTTCTTGTTTGGTTTGATTGTATTGTGTAGGAGGTCAAACCATGCCTGAATCTGGAAAATATGCAATGCCAAAGTATGAAATCCATAATGCTGCCAAGAAGAACATTGAACCACCCAAGTTTGAATCTGGTAAACTTTGATGTGTTCCAATAAATATCAATCATTAATAGTTCATTCACAATCAATATTTCAATTGCTGATCAACATCATCTTTACCATCTCTACAGTCCACAATGCTGACAAGAAGATTGAATCAGCCAAGTTACAATCTGGTAAAGTTTGATGTGCTACAACAATTGTCAAACATTAATAGTTCATTCATTATTAACTTTCCAACTGCTGATTAAACCAATCTTTGCCATCTCTACAGTTCAAAAACCAACACTGGATAAAGCACCTTCACTTAGGTACTCGTATCAGATTTTTAATTTAACTCTAAAAACTTGAGCTTGCACTCCTACAAATTTGAGGTTCCTGTGAAATGCATTAACCAGGAAGACACAAACCATGCCGAAATCTCCTTCCGTACGAGCACGTTCAGTATCTCCTCGGAAACTCCGTTCTCCTTCGCCTTCACAGCATTTTGGAAAATACTTCAGTCCTGGTACTAGTTCAGATTACATCCTTTGGATCAAATTCAGCTGACAGAAATTAGTTGAGACTTACAATATGTTTCTAATTCCAAATTCAGATAAAAGAGCACCATCACCAGTTCCAGTGTCTAATCCATTAGCAAGGTCTGGATCGCTTGCAATACGACCCAAAACTCTCAACTCATCATTCAGCATGCAACAGGTATCAAAATGCCACTATTTTAAAACTTAAAATGATTCTGGCACGCACTTGAACATAGCTCGTTTTGGAGCCTTAAAATGGGAACCTAATCATGTGCTGATAACTTGAGAAACTTTGCGAAATGCCATGGAAGTAATATTTTCCCATGCTATTCTCTGCTAAAAGTTGTTTGGCTTGTTTTCTTAAAAATTAATGTTTCGTCCCCACAATTACATCGAAATGAAAATTTTCTTTGTTGTTTGTTCAAATTTCTTTGCAATATAATGTTTAAATTTTCTTTTTCTGCGGTATCCTTCACAGACTAAGAAATCAATATCAATGAAGCTGCATGCTGAAAGGAATGACCAAAAAGATACCGAGCAGAATCCAAGCAGAGGCAAAAAATTGCTTAAGACCCTGCTCAGCAGGCGCAAATCCAAAAAAGATGATACAATTTATAATTATTTTGAGGAATATTGAATCAAATATTTGCGTTTTTCTACCTCAAATTTTGTTTGTGAAACATACTTAAAGCTATATCATGTAAAGCAGTTTAAAAACAAAGCAAAATTGTGCTCGGAGTATCAGCACACCTTTTTTTTTCTTTTTCTTTCTGGGTATAATGATGTTAAATTCTTGTAAATTAACTATAATCAATTTCAGATGGTGCTGTTTGATGCTACCAGGTGTAAATGTGATTGTGAAATGTAAATTTTTCATGTATCTCCTTGAGTGGGAAGCCTTTTAACTGCTTTAGTTGATGTGATGTGTGCATAGGATTTGTAATTTTAGCTTTTCCTTACGTATTTTTGATTTAATGAATTTTTTCCTAATAATAATAGATTTGGAATTATTGTAATTAACAAGTGATATTAGTTCAATTCATCTTAGATTATGATATTGATACAGTGATAAAATGGACCCTCTAAAAAATGGGTTAAAGTTAAAAGGATTAGTTGTCGTGGAAGTTAAAGGCAAACGGTCAAAGTTGTAGTGTCGGACGGACCTAGAATTGTTGACTAGGTAAGGTTGGCCGAACGGGTCTCGCAATAGGCCTTGCAGCACCGGTCAAACTTGAAGGTCCGGCCGAACCACCTGAACGACGGTCCTTCACAACTCATAGATGGAATTTGGAGCTAAGTACTAATGTACCCGGCCCACTGTCCTAGCCGATCAGACACAGTGTGTCTCTCTGACAACATGAAGGATCGAGCGAAGAACAAGTCGGTAGCTGCATTCTGGAAGGTCGAGCTGACAAGCACTCGGACGACTGGCAGCCGGTCGACTTATAGCGGAACCTAGATACCTGTCATATCATACTCTTTAGAATTTGTGCCAGAAAGGACAAAGAATATTCTGTCGGTAAATCGTCCTTTAAAAATTTTCAACCTATCAAGTCACATAAATTATGGGCTCATTTAAGTAAAGGTGTCAATGACACTTTATGGTCTATATTTTCTTAGAAAAGCTTTGAGAAGCGTGTTAAGGCTTTGAGATGCGTACATAACGCAATAGTGACACTATAAATGGAGTCTCCATCTACAAAGTATGTGATGCTTCTTATTTACGCATGATATTTACTACAGTTCATGACTACTGCTTTCCTCTTCTAAATCGATCAATGACTTGAGCGTCGGAGAGCCAACTTTAGGTACCCTTTGCCTGACCCGACACTAACGCTCCTTGTATTACAGGATAGCGCGGAGTCTTCACCGAGTCAACAGCAGAGCCATATCCTCAATTCATATTGTATCCATAGATTTTAGACAGGATCAGATTTAATAAATAATTAATAAAATTAAAATATCGAGGATAAAATAATCAAATATTTGGAAAATTATGCACATGGAGAAAAGCTTTTGGGAAGGGAAAAATCGTAGATACCTCAAGGAATAGAACAAAGTCATCACTTCAGTGCTGCGCACGTGAGAGCTAATGAGAAACACATATCTAGGGTAATCATCATTCACCGCACCTCGACGATCCACTCAATCCCGCTAGTTTAAACTGTAAGAATCCTCTTTGATGACTCATCAAAGTTGTGTTTGGGGTCCATAGTTCCTGACCAATGAATAAGAGGTATTTTTAGATGAATGAATGCAAGTAGTCAAAGTGACTGCGTTGCTGTATAGAGCATCCACATCAGTTACTCTTTCGAAAAATTTTACTTTAAATTTTGAATAGGATAGCTAAAAAAATTTTGTATCAACTACCCTATCCATTCTCTAAATTTAGATTTGATGAATAATGATTCTTTAAATTTAGGAAATGAAACCTCTACCATAAAAATAAAATAATATTTCTTTTTAATCTCTCTCCTTCCACTTAATCTTTTCAACCTCTCTCCTTCCACTCATTCCACAAATATAATAATAAAAAAAATAAAAAAAAGAAGAAAATAATAAAAAAACTAAAGATGATGAAAATTTTAGGGTAGTTGATGTAGTGTGTAGTGAAAAGTGATTGTCTAAATTTAATAAAGTAAATTATTTATCCTAAATTTTAGATATAGTAATATGGAAATTGATGTGGATGCTCTTAAGTTATAACGACCTCCAAGCTCCCACGATGGTAAAATGTGATAATATTCGTCGGACATTTCCCATAATCCGTCCTCAGACATTTCTTATAATTTAATTTAACTTATAAAATTATAAAAGGAAGGTAAATTATAATCAATAAATAAATAGTAAATTTTACTAAGAGTGATGGTTCTTAGATTCTATTATCTCTATTAGCTAGATTTATTTATAAGTTGAATATGTGAATATAATCTGAACCTTTAAAAGTAATTTAACTTATGTTTATTAGGTTTCTAGTATTGGATGCAGGTTTAAAGTATAAAACCCTTTAGCTCAATCCATTATTATCTATGGGCTGATAACGAATTGGATTACTTATAAGGGGAGGTCTTTAGGGGTTTAGGGTATTATCTTGACAAAGCTCTAAGTTCTCCATTGACCTAGAGCTTTTCAGCACTGTCTCATCCCTTAAGCCCCTTGGAAGACTTTTCCCTTCTTTTCACTGCATCTTTTTCCACAAGGATCAAGTCGACGACTCTGGACAAAGACAATGACTCTTCAATCGGATTTCCTTGTCATGCTTATGTATTTACTTTCTTATGTCATGTTCATGTTGAAACTAGATCTTTCTTGTTCTTATTTTTCTATATACGAGTTCTTATCTAGTGTTTAGAATTCATGCGGCTTAGGTTTTTACAAAAACTAACATGTGGTATTAGAGTTTTGTATTTTATCGTTTTCATGACTATTTGGTTAAGTTTTTTATCGATTTGTTATTTATATGCTAGATCAAGTTTCCTAGTATAACACAGTTTTTTTATCATTAAAATCATATATGAAAAACCAAGGATATACTTGTTTTCCAAGTTTGTCGTGTTTTTGTGAAGAACACAAAGAACGACGGAAGAACCACCACGTTTAACCTAATTTTTAGGTTAAATCATGATGGCTCAATCGATTAGTTTAGTCAACCAATCAATTACCAAGCCTAAAATAATAAACATAATCGATGGGAACTGAAATAGAGTGTTTGTCAATTTCTATGAGTTTTGTTTTATCATAATGAACAAGATTCTTTGCAATGCTGATGGTTGCTAAATGGTCACATTATAGTTTGACAGTTTTATCTGTGATTATTTTGAGTTCTTTTAGGATTCTACGAATCCATATTCCTTCCAAAATTCTTATAGTTTGATAGTTTTATCTGTGATTATTTTGAGTTCTTTTAAGATTCTACGAATCCATATTCCTTCCAAAATTCTTAGTGCAACGGCTCTAAATTCCACATTACCAGTACTTCTTGCAACTATAGACTGCTTTTTACTTCTCTAGGTTACCAAATTACCCTAGATATAAGTACAGTAGCCTTAGGTCAATCGTCTATTAAGATCCCCAACCTAGTATGCATATGAGTACACATGTATACCTTGATCTTTGTTCTTCCAAAATAGAAACCTTTGCCTAGGGTATTCTTGAGGTATCTCAAGATTATGTAAATAGTGTTTATGTGTCCTTCTGTAGGACTATTCATAAATTAACTTACCACACTAATGGAATCATGTGTGGGATAAGATGAGGCATCATAAAAGTCCTTGATATCTCCCTCTGTCTATTGTTGCATGGTCATTTCAAGAGCCAATTTTATTGGAAACAACCATCACAGTATCCACAAAAAAGGTAGATCCGCTACCTTAGTGGCCCCTTAGTGTCAGCCCCACGGATATGGAGAGAGGTTCATGCACGTACATAGGCCATAGGCGCATGGCAAGCTAAATCCCAGGTCATCAATTTTTGAGAATCGACCCCTGACCATTACGCCAGAGATACCATGCATCCACCGTCTGCGCTATGCCCTGGGGGCACCATCACAGTAACCACAAGCTTGCACCCAAGCATGCCTAATTATTTTAGTAGGTCCAACTCGTATTTCCACTGTGATAGGAATATTTCATGTTTAGATCAAGCCAGTTCCATGCCAAGGAAGAATTTTGGATTCTCGAGATTTTTTATACAAAGTCCCGAGTGTGGAGCCCCTTTAGATTTGTGATTTCTTTCTCATTATCACTGATGATGATGATATCATCGACATATACAATAAGACTGATGATCTACTTTTAAGGAGAGATTTTCACAAATAAGATCTAATCTGCTTGACACTAAGTGTATCCATGTTTTGTCACAGAAGTAGCAAGTTTGTGAAATCATGCCCTGGGAGATTGCTTAAGACCATATAATGACTTGTGAAACTTGCATACCTTGTTATTATGGGCGCCAAGATCGGGGGAAATTTCCTTCCAAGTCACGTTGAGAAAGACATTTTTAACGTCCAGTTGGTGTAAACACTAGTACTTGTTTGTAGCTAGAGAGAATAAGATTCTGATAGTGTTGAGCTTGACCACTGGAATAAAGGTTTCTTAGTAATCGATGACATAGGATTGCGAGAATCCCTTAGCTACAAGGCGTGTCTTTAGTCTTTCAACTGTACCATCAACTTTATGTTTGACTTTAAAGATCCATTTGCACTTGATTATTTTCTTTCCCTCTGGTGGTTCACAAACAAACCATGTATCATTCTTTTATAGGGCTTTTACTTCTTCATCAACAACTTTTATCCATTCATGGTGTTTGAGAGCTTCATCAATGGTGGTTAGAACTTGAATATTATTAAAGGCGACAACACACGCCCGATAATTTGGTGATAGTCTTTCATAAGAAATAAAGTTAGAGATGGGATGTATCGTGCATGATTTAACTCACTCAGGGTGTGTTTGGTTGGGGGTTATCCTTGATAACCTTAGTTATCAATCCAAGGTTATCAACGAAAATCCTGTTTGGTTTCAATAATCAATGATTCCCGAGTAATGTTCCATGCTCGACACGTCAGCAAAAGGGTCATGCAACCCAGAATCGAAAAACCTCAGAAAACTAAGGGGGCGTTTGATTTGCGTTTTCCACGCTGTTTTCTGTTTTTATTTTCTGAGAAAATGGAAAACGCGTTTGGTTTGTGTTTTCCACGTTCATTTTTAACAAAATGATAGAGCGTTTTCTAAGAAAACAAAAAACGCGGAAAAGTCATTTTCTAAAAAACGAAAAACGCGTGTTTTTCAGAAAATGAAAATGAAAATGAAAATGGGGCAAACCAAACACACCCTAAGGTTTTTCTTTATTCTGGGGTTAACGATTTTTTTTTAAAATACCCTCTGATAAGAAAAAAAACGTGGAAAAAAAGAGAAAAAATGTAAAAAATATTTTTAAATGTAAAAAAATAAAAATATATAAATAAATAAATAAATAATTTTAAAATAAATAATTTTAAAATAAAAAATCTAAAAAATAAAAAAATGTAAAATTTAAAAAATAATTTTTTTATAAAATTAAAATTTTTAACATTTTAAAAAATAAAATAAATAAATAAATAATAATATTTAAAAAATGTAAAAAAATATAAAAATATAAAAATATAAAAATATAAAAATGTAATAAATAAAAAACATTAAAAAAATAAAAAACATAAAAAACATTAAAATATAAAAATATAAAAATATAAAAACATTAAAAAACATAAAAACGTAAAAAAAATATATAGGAAAAAGAAAATGTAAAAAAACATTAAAAAAATTAAATAATAATAATAATAATATGTATAGTTGGTTTTGTAACTAAGGGTAATACAGTAAAATATAAACTAGGATATTCATTAAACATTCAAACAGACAAGTTTTTGTTGCATTACTTAGGTTGAATCAAACAACATTTAGTTATGTTTTATTCCCCATAACCTTGGTTATGTAATTACCTGGTAATTACATAACAAGGTTATACATAATAACTTGAACCAAATGTACCCTTAAAGTAATTGGAATGCCAAGATTATTATCCACAGGAGGTGATGTAGGTGAGGGAATGAGATTGGATAAAGGGTGAGTGATATCAAGGTTTGGTCGAGATCAGTGTGATAGATGATAATATTTACTCAAATTCTCCCCCTGAATATAAAACTAGAGTAGTATGGTTGTTGTTTAAAGAAAGTAACATCCATGATATTGTAGGTTTTCTTGGTGATAGGTGACTAGCATTTGTAGCCTTTTTGAAATGGTGAGTAGCTGAGAAAAATGCATTTGGTGGATCTTGGATAAATTTTACTACGATTTTTATGGTGGATGTGCACAAATGATGTACAACAAAATACTTTTACAGGAATGTTTTGAGAGATTACCTTGGTGTGGGGGTATGATTTGAGAAAATTTTGAATCGGACTATGGAAATTGAGAACTCAAGAATGCATTTGATTAACGATATATGTGGCTGTGGAGACAACATCATCCCCAAAAAAAATTTGGTGCATTATAAGAGAACATGAGTGAGCGAGCTACCTTAAGAAGATGTATGTTCTTGTGTTCGGCAATCCCATTTTAGTGAGGAGTGTCAACATAGAAATTGAGGTGAATGATGCCTTTTGTGGATAGAAAAGTATCATCATTCGAGGCAAAGTATTCCTTAGTATTGTTGGTTTTGAGTGCTAAATAAATGTCTAAAACTGGAATTATAGAATAGAACTGTTAAATATCTAACTCATTATAGATTTATCTTCATTAGAAGCGACCAAGTTATGCGAGTATATATGATTATCAATAATTTCTCAAGTGCACGACCTTGATACCGGAGATGACCTGGCTGTGTTCGGATATATAGGTTGTGTCCAGATCTTAGAAGGTGGGCACACCTATGGCATAGGCATACCCAAGTGACATCGGACACGGCCTGGCCATGTCCGGATCTGAGGAGGGAGTGCCCATAGTACGGGCGTACCCAGGCACCTGGCAGTGTCCGGATCTGATTGGAGGCACTGAGTTAAGTGGGATTATGATATTTCTTGATGTTTTAAATATAAAACGCCATGTATTGTTTGGGTTATATATATAGAATCATTGTAACTCTAAACTTAATTTTAGTTGAAGGCTTTTGGTTATTTTATGGAGTAGGCACACCGTCGAATCATGATAAATTCTCTCTTCATCTTCTCTTGTCTCCTCTCTCGTTTCCTTCTTCCTTTTATTTTTTTTAAATTTTTTTTATGGTTCTTCACTATTGTTGCGGTGCGATTTCAACACACTTTGTCAAACTGTCAATTGGAATGCTCAGGCAAAGAGATGGAATTATTATTGATCTAGGTCATCCTCATTCGCTACCCATCTTACTAAATTCCCTTGCCCCTATAATATAGTCATGAAGAAGTTCTCCCAGCAAGCAATTCATGGACAGTGCTACTCGCAGCAATCATTTCTCCCTGATTGTCTATTCAATTTTTTTTTTTAAGTTTGCATTTTTATGTATTAAAAAATGACATCAAAGATTAATTATTGTGCAATTTAGTGCGTATCTATTGAGCCAATTAGCTAATGTGAGTTAAGAGATAAGCCTAGTGATTATGTTGTTTGAGATTTGAAGCTTGTTGAGCAAGGCAAATTATAGAAATAAACATATTAATTTGGCTAATTCGGATGAGCCGGATCCAATGATCAAGTGATTTACATCGGATATATCATTAATGTAATATGAATTGATAAAGGTGATTCAGGCGATAGTGTCGGTGAGCCACACAAATTGGTTGGACCACTCGGGTCAAATAAGCTGCATTGTCAACACAAAATAAGTTAAGTTGGTTGGTCAAGTCAAAAATCATATGTAAAGTGTATTAGTCAATTAATTCAATTGACTCAATTAAGAGGTCAAATTTAAATCGAGTCGATAGTCTTGTTAAGCGATCCAAAATTTGACGAAACTGAGCAATAGGATCAATTGTCTTGAACAAGTAGATCCATAAATGAATTGGGTTAGCCCTTGAGCTACGGTACAACAGTAAAACACTTTTGTAATTAACCAATCATTCATGAGTTGATTCTTAATTGACAACCCTCGAACGCTAACTATGAAGCGATGAACTATTTGTGTTTCTTAATTTATCCTGATGGTCGATGAAATATTTTCATAATTAAATTGATCATCGAATAGTTGAATACTTGGATTTTTTCTAAAAAACAAAAGAATTAGGTTAGGTGAGCATGACAAACAAACAAATCATATATTGTATAGGCAAATTTGGTTAGATTGGCTAATGAGATCAGAACAATAAAGTAATCCGTTATTGACTCCAAGTGGGGTTAGGGTTTTTCCTCTCAGCAGTAATCCTTCACATCATGAGCGTATCGTGAAACGAAATGATTCATTTCATGTTCACGCAACACTGGAAGCGTCCTACTTCAGTTGTCGGTAAACACAAAGCAAAGAGATCTGCACTAGAGGTCCACCTTTGTACTTACTCAAACTATTACACACGAATAAGCATAGAAATCGAGAAACAAGTAAAGAAGTGATGGACATCGAGTGAGAGAAAAAGAGATAGATATCATCGGGCGGGAGGGTGAATTCGTGATCGAAGAGATCAAGAGGGAAGAACATGTGAAGTGTGAGGTTAATTAAGGATACTAAGGTGAGATCTTATGAGTGGTTTCTTTTGTTGGAACGTAGGATAACGCTCAGCATCTAACTGAGCTCCTAAGGTCAAGATGCTTACGTATGAATAGGGGTTTCGTTTATAAATCTTATGAGCTTCCCAAGGTGTTGGAGTTATCGACATCTTGTGAGTCCTTGTTCAATTAGGAATATTATTTCTTTTGTTGGACAGAGAGGAACCCTTTGTGAGAGTAGTTTTAATATTAGGTGGGTTGCTAGTGAAAATCAAACGAGTTCTAAATAGATTTAGGCAAGTTGGTCTGGTGGAGTGTTTGTTATAATAGGTTGTTGGGTTGGATATTTGGATCAATCACACTGACAGATTACTACAACGGGTTCGTAGTGAGTTAGGATTTTGTATCTTTACCCTCATCCAATGACATTCTCACAAATCCATGCAAACTCCTAACCAGAAAATAGAAAACCAATCATTCATGACAAATTCAAAGGATCAATCACACTGACAGATTATTGCAACGGGTTCGTCGTGAGTTAGGATTTTGTATCTTTACCCTCATCCAATGACATTCTCACAAATCCATGCAAACTCCTAACCAGAAAAGAGAAAGTTCAAAGTTTACATGCAAACTCCTCACCCGGTTGCTCCTCTTCTTGAAGCGCTAGTCATCCTCCTCGTTCCTTCTGTGTGCTAATTTTTTAGCTTCGTAGGATAGAAAAACATAAGGAATGATTTTCTTTCTTATCGTATCCCTGTAAAATAAAAAATATATATATTATTTCTATGTAAATAAAATTTATATTTTGGAAAAATAAAATAAAATTTTACCCAATGTTGTAATGCTTCCCCATCATATAGAAATTATGATCGTCTTTAATACTGACTATTGAGTTAAAGAATTCAAAAAAAAAAAAACTGGCACATTTTTCATTTTGAATTGTGGCACACCTCTTTTTATTTTTTGGTCACTTTCTCAAGGAGTTAGCTCGAAGTCATTGTATTTCAGTCCTAAAAAACAAAAACTAGAAATTCAATTAAAAATTATAATAATAAAAAATTAACCAAAACAATATTTATAAATGTACTCGATTGAATTTTTTAAAAATAGATCTCATTGCAATCTTCAGACAACAAAATTAAAAATCTTTGTTAGTACCGAATTTCGGAAATACGGATTCGAAGCAAACAAAAATTTTAATTTATATCCAACATCTTTGTCAAGTTGAATATATATGATATCTTTTAGATACTCAAAGCTTGTACATCC
Organism: Zingiber officinale; assembly: GCF_018446385.1. Lineage (NCBI taxonomy): Eukaryota > Viridiplantae > Streptophyta > Magnoliopsida > Zingiberales > Zingiberaceae > Zingiber > Zingiber officinale. The sequence continues at coordinate 138,442,073 of NC_055987.1, forward strand.
CTGTCAGGAATCTAAATAAGTACAAATGCATATAAACAATTGTAAAAATAATAATAATAATTGATAAATTAAAGATAATTTACATTGTAGGATTACTTGCTTGCCCTTCAGCAGATTGGAGTACAACGAGCCAAAAATTTGGCACATCATTAATAATTTCATATCTCTGTTATAAATAGGTATATAAGAATACTATATATATATATATATATATATATATATATATATATAAAACCGGCACATTTTTCATTTTGAATTGTGGCAACTTTCTTTTTATTTTTTGGTCACTTTCTCGATTTACCTCGAAGCCTTATTTCAGTCCTAAAAAAACAAAAACTAGAAATTCAATTAAAAATTATAAAAATAAAAAAATTAACCAAAACAATATTTATAAATGTACCCAATTCAATTTTCTAAAAATGGATCACGTGTTGCAGTTTCCAAGACAGCAAAATTAAAAATCTTTGTTAGTACCGAATTCCGGAAATATGGATTCGGAGCAAACAAAAATTCTAATTTATATCTAACATCTTTGACATCCCCATCAGAAATCTAAATAACAAATACATATAAGCAACTGTAAAAAAAAATAATAATAACTGATAAATTAAAGATAATTTACATTGTAGAATTATCTTCTTGCCCATCGCTTCAGCAAATTGGATTACAACGAACCAAAAATTTGGCACATCATTAACAGTTTCATATCTCTATTATGAATAGAAATAAATAAGAATACTATAAATCAATATATATATATATATATATATATATATATATCGAAAAAACTGGCACATTTTTTCATTTTGAATTGTGGCACACCTCTTTTTATTTTTGTCGTCATTTCTCTGTCAAGGATTTACTTCAAAGCCATTGTATTTCAGTCCTAAAAAACAAAAATTAAAAATTCAATTAAAAATTATAATAATAAAAAAATTAACCAAAACAATATTTATAAATGTACCCGATTGAATTTTCTAAAAATGGATCACGTGTTGCAATCTCCGGGACAGCAAAATTAAAAATCTTTGTTAGTACCTAATTCCGGAAATATAGATTCGGAGTAAACAAAAATTCTAATTTTTAATTTATATCCAACATCTTTGTCAAGTTGAATATATCTGATATCTTTTAGATACTCAAGAGCTTGTACATCCCTAAATCTAAATAACAAATACATATAAGCAACTGTAAAAAAAATAATAATAACTGATAAATTAAAAATAATTTACATTGTAGAATTACCTCCTTGCCCGTCGCTTCAACATATTAGAGAGCAAAAAATTTGGCACATCATTTAACAATTTCATATCTATGTAATGAATAGAAATAAATAAGAATACTATATATTAATATATATATATATATATATATATATATATATATATATATATATATATATATATAGAAAAAATTGGCACATTTACCATTTGTGGCACACCTCTTTTTATTTTTGTGGTCACTTTCTCTGTCAAGGATTTACCTCGAAGCCATTGTATTTCAGTCCTAAAAAACAAAAATTAGAAATTCAATTAAAAATTATAATAATAAAAAAATTAACCAAAACAATATTAATAAATGTACCCGATTGAATTTTCTAAAAATGGATCATGTGTCCCAGTCTCCGGGATAGCAAAATTAAAAATCTTTGTTAGTACCGAATTCTAGAAATATGGATTCGGAGCAAACAAAAATTCTAATTTATATCCAACATCTTTGTCAAGTTGGATATATCTGATATCTTTTAGATACTCAAGAGCTTGTACATTCTCGTCGGAAATCTGGATAACAAATACATATGAGCAACCGTAAAAAAAATAATAACTGATAAATTAAAGATAATTTACGTCGGGACAGCAAAATTAAAAATCTTTGTTAGTACCGAATTCCAAAAATATGGATTCGGAGCAAACAAAAATTCTAATTTATATCTAACATCTTTGTCAAGTTGAATATATCTGATATCTTTTAGATACTCAAGAGCTTGTACATCCCCGTTGGAAATCTGGATAACAAATACATATAAGCAACTATAAAAAAATTAATAACTGATAAATTAAAGATAATTTGCATTGTAGAATTACCTTCTTGCTCGTTGCTTCAGCAGATTGGAGTACAATGAGCCAAAAATTTGGCACATCATTAACAATTTCATATCTCTGTTGTGAATAGAAATAAATAATAATACTATATATCAAAAAAAAAAAATATATATATATATATATATATATATATATATATATATATATATATATCGAAAAAACTGGCAAATTTTTCCATTTTGAATTGTGGCACACCTCTTTTTATTTTTGTGGTCACTTTTTCTGTCAAGGATTTACCTCGAAGCCATTGTATTTCAGTCCTAAAAAACAAAATTTAGAAATTCAATTAAAAATTATAATAATGAAAAAATTAACCAAAACAATATTTATAAATGTACCCGATTGAATTTTCTAAAAATGGATCACGTGTTGCAGTCTCCGGGACATCAAAAATAAAAATCTTTGTTAGTACCGAATTCCAGAAATACGGATTCGGAGTAAACAAAAATTCTAATTTATATCCAACATCTTTGTCAAGTTGAATACATCTTATATCTTTTAGATACTCAAGAGCTTGTACATCCCTGTCAGAAATCTAAATAACAAATACATATAAGCAACTGTAAAAAAAAATATAATAATTGATAAATTAAAGATAATTTATATTGTAGAATTACCTCCTTGCTCGTTGTTTCAGCGGATTGGAGTACAACGAACAAAAAATTTGGCACATCATTAACAATTTCATATCTTTGTTATGAATAGAAATAAATAAAAATACTATATATATTGAAAAAACTAGCACATTTTTCCATTTTGAATTGTGGCACACCTCTTTTTATTTTTGTGGTCACTTTCTCTGTCAAGGATTTACCTCGAAGCCATTGTATTTTAGTCTAAAAAACAAAAACTAGAAATTCAATTAAAAATTATAATAACTAAAAAATTAACCAGAACAATCTTTATAAATGTACCCGATTGAACTTTCTAAAAATGGATCACGTGTTGCCGTCTCCAGGACAGCAAAATTAAAAATCTTTGTTAGTACCGAATTCTGGAAATACGGATTCGGAGCAAACAAAAATTCTAATTTATATCCAACATCTTTGTCAAGTTGAATATATCTGATATCTTTTAGATACTCAAGAATTTGTACATCCTCATCAGAAATCTAAATAACAAATACATATAAGCAACTGTAAAAAAAAAAAATAATAACTGATAAATTAAAGATAATTTACATTGTAGAATTAATTCCTTTGCCCGTCGCTTCAACAGATTGGAGTACAACGAATCAAAAATTTGGCACATCATTAACAATTTCATATCTCTGTTATGAATAGAAATAAATAAGAATACTATATATATATATATATATATATATATACACGAATTTGATATCCTGTGCGCCCGCACAGTGCGTGACTGTGCGCGCGCATAGGATATCACTGGTTTTAGTTTTTTTTTTTTAAAAAAAAAATTTGAATTAAAAAAAATAATTAAAATATTTTTTAAAAAATTTATTTCTAGGGTTCAGGCTTTGGGCTATAGTATCAAAGCTATTTTTTTTTTTTAGATTTTACCTCTAGGGTTCAGACTTTGGGTTATAGTATCAAAGCTATTTAGGATTCAGGCTTTGGGTTATAGTATCAAAGCTATTTTTTTTTTAGATTTTACCTCTAAGTTTCAGACTTTGGGTTATAGTATCAAAGTTATTTTTTTTAGATTTTACCTCTAGGGTTCAGGCTTTCCAATTAGGTTATAGTGTTTGATTTTAAAAAAAATAAAATAAAATTAATTTTAGTATTTATTGAGTATTGTAATATGTTGAGGGGATATATTAATGTATTAGAAATTTATATAAGGAAATGTTAATTTTTTTAATTGATTTTTTTAATTTAAAATATTAAAAAAAATTTAAAAAAAAACAAAGCTATTAATTGATCTCCTGCGCGACGTGCACAGTCGAGGGGGTTCCTCGGTGGAAGATTCGCATCATCTTCGTTGTCTAAGCAAGCAGCAACCAGCAACTAGCGGAGAGAGCTACTGTTCACTGGTTTTTGGGGGTTCCGAAGTCGGGTCCTCGTGTGACGGCGAGGATAGTCATTGGTATTGGAAGAAGAAGTGTGGATTGTGGTTTGGTTAATTTAGTTTAATTTTCATTGTTGATGTTTAGATAACTTAGTTTAATTCTGTTCATTGTTGATGTTTGTGTTGAATTGTGGTTGAATGCTTGTATTAACTTGATCTTCCATGTTTAAGTTGCACGTACTATGTTCAATTTGATTAATGCTTACAACATGTTCGATGAAATTCTTCAACCAGTAGTTAGGTTCAATTTTGATACATTTTAGTTCGGTTAATTTGTGCTTTGTCTTGTTCGTTCAATTTTGTTAAGTTCTAGGTTTTGTTTCATGCTTTAGGTTTTGTTACATGCTTAGTTTCGTTGATGCTTTATTTCATGTTATGCCCATTGATAGATAATCTTGTATCGTAATGTGATAATGCGATGTAGGAAAATCTTCAATGGTTAGTTAGGATAGATATAGTTTTCTTTACTTGCATTGTCTTTCATTTATTAGATTAGGTTTCATTTAATGCTTTGCTATTTCATTTCTTAGTTTAGTTGTGTTGATAGTTAAACCATAACGTAGAGTGACAATGCATTGTGGATTAATTATTCGCACTTAGTTAGATTTCATTCCAGCATTAGATTAATTTCGTACTTGCTTTGCCTATCATTTGTTAGATTTATAATCAAAATCCCAAACCCCAAATTCCATATTAAAAATCTCAAAAATAGAAATAACATACTACCCTAAGTTTACCATCCTATCGTTGCTTTCGTTTGCGGACGACCCGAGTCATTCCTATGCTACATTAGCGTAGGAGGGGTTTGGTACTTCATCATTTGATGCCCAATTCGCGACAAAATTGGGTGATTAATCAAATTGGCACCGTTGTCGGGGAGAAGGAAGAAGAAACTGCTGCCGGTGGAGGGAGTCGCGTGCCCTAGGTCTTGTCGCGAGGAAGAAAAATCGCGAGGAAGGGGAGGATGCCCACTGTGCCGTGCGAAGAATGAAGAGGGGTTTCTTAACGGGTTCGGATCCGGGTTGGATTAAGGAAATGGTATCCAATGGAGCTTAGATCCGATCCATTAAGGGTAGAGTTCAAATTGGACTTTTATAATCGGGCTTTGGATAAGACTTAGAAGTGTAGGCTTTAGGAATGGATTTGAGAATTGGGTTGAGTTTTGAATTGGAACTTTACTTCTTTGGATGAGGAAGATCTCTATGAACGGTCCAGATCGCTTTAAATCAGGATGAAGGGCTGGATCACTTGATCTGACTGAAGGGGCAGATCTCTCTTGATCTGGATCAATGGTCCACATTAATTCAGCTTGATCTTCCTCATTTGACCTCCAAATCAAGCCAAATTCGATATGGTTCGACCCTAATCCAAGGCTCTTTGAATTTCCTACAAAATCACATAAAAATATGAAATTAAATTTCATAATTTGTAGAAAATTTACAATTAAGTCCAAAATTAATTCTACTCACAAAATGTAATATAAGCATAAAATTAAGCATGTGAGAAGATAAAAATGCTAAATATAAGAGCCAAAATAATGCACAAAAGTATATGTTATCAAGTCCCCTACACTTATTCTTGCTCGTCTCGAGCAAATCAACAAAACAAGAAAACAACTAAAATGTATTCCCCTAGCAATTCTTAACCATACATAGAAAATAGTGAAAAGAGAGTTGTCTAGGATTGTCAAATTCAAATGACCAAAGCATTCATGAATTCAATTCATACATTAATTAACAAATATGATAACTTCAATCATAATCAATAAATTGAGAATGATAGCCAAATATCCTCACAAGGGAAGTGATGGTGGCTCTCCTCTCATATATATGCAATATAGATAAGAGTGCATAATAAAATAATGAAGGCATTCTTTGAAATGTAAGGAAAACATAAATCAAGCAAATGATAGTATAAGAGAGGAAATGAGGAAAATTAAGCAAGATAAAGGTGGAAGACATGGATATAGTAGAATGTTACATAGATGAATACAATAGAACAATGCCCAAAAATATATCTCATCCAAACTCCCAAGCTAGCTTTCCACAACTCAATAAAAATGTGAACAATCTCTACGATAGCTTTTCAATAAACATGCACTCATGATCTACAATAAAAATCCAAATTTTGCTACCATAAAGATTATCACTAACAAAAAATTCTATCACCTTTCATCGATACAATAAAAATGTGAACAACTCCTACTCTAGTATTTCACACTAAAATCTACACATGATATATAATAGAATCCAAATGTTGCTAAAGTAAAAATTGTCACTCACAAAAATTCTACCACAAATGAATAAAAATGACACAATATGTCAAAATATTTTTCATAAATCCAATAAGCATGTAGACAACTTCTACTATAGCTTTTCAATAAACATCCACTCATAATATACAATAAAATCTAAATGTTGCTACAATAAAGATTGTCTCTTCTAAAAAAAATCTATCACAAAGGAATATAAAATAGCACAACATGTCAAAACTTTTTTTTTTCTTTTTTTTTCTTTTTTTTTCTTCTTTGCTGTTTTCCCCCTTTTTTAATTTCTGATTTGTTTTTTTTTTTTTTCCCTTTTTTCACTTTTTTTTTAACACGTTGTGCATCACTTTTTTTTCAACACGATGTACATCACTATACAACATCATCAATAGCTCAAATAAAAAGATAAAGCATGGTTTACCTATGGTGATCAAGCATGGTTCACCTATGCCTCTCCTAAATTCTACTAAGTTATTTCTCTCCCCCACACTTAAATTTTTGTCTGTTTCGGGCAAAATAGTCATCATGCAACATCCAAGATATCCACATCTCAAGAGAGTAAAAGAGTGAAATAAATGGAAATAAATGGAAGAGAGAAAAGAATGATACGATGGATGATATGGATTTTATTCAAGAAACATGTGATAACAAAAGGAATGAATAAATAAAGTGGTATAACTTTCATAAAAATCATGTAAACCTATGATAATGTGGCTTCGAAAGAATTAAACAAGTTCTAGAGTAGCATTAACCACAAGTGCATCACACATCAATAGGAATAATAGGCTCAAAAATATCCTCACTAGGTATATCAAAAATTATCATTTCAATTTACCAACATAGAATCCATCATCAAGTTGTAACCACATGCAATCCAAGAATCCAATCATGACAATAAATCATCAAATTCGACAATCAAATTTAACTAACTTTCACAATTTTTAAAATATTAAAAAGAATGCATAGGAAATTTATTATGAAAGCTAATTAGACAAGCTAAAAATAAACTATCAAGTAAAAGCAAACCAAGCTAACAAAACAAAGAAATATATACAAGCAGAAAGGAAAAGAAAAAGTAAGATAGAACAGACTCCCCTGAAATTCTGGTGGTCGGAGTCAATTCAATTCCAGAAGCCATTCTGGAAGCGGAATGGTTTTAGGTGAAGTGAAGAATGCTCCCTCCACCTTCGCCTCCTTAAAAATTTTCTCCGGTGGCCGAAGACGGTTCAGTTGGAGTGTCCACTCCAGAAGCTTCATTATTGCATAAAATGTTAGGGCTTTATTTAATCGGTGCAATGCATCCTTGCATGATTTACTGCAAATGAAATATCTGTAGAAATCCTGCACACTAAAAAGAAAAGGATGCATTCCCTGCACACATGCTGTGTGAGATGTATCAGAAACAATATCAAAAGTAACAGAGCATGAATCAAAAGATATGTCACATCCACTACAATCAAAATGAATTACCTCCATAGAATTTGCTAAAGATTCAGAAGAAATATCATCCTTACCATCCTGAAAGGTACCTGGAGGGTCTAAAACAATGAATGCGACATTATCTTGGTCAGGTAAAAGAACTGGCTCTGGATCAGGTACAATCAATGGAAGTGATTCTTGAGTTTCCCCTACACTTTCATCATCACTAAGTAAAATAGCAGTAGACTCAACTGGCTCAAATGGTAAAATAGTCATCGGAAGCGATTCTTGGGTCTCCTCTACACTTCCATCATCATCTCCTATAACTGCAACATCAAGACTATCTGGAATAACAATATCATCAACAACAAAATTATCAAGATCAACTACAACATCACAATGTAAAAAGCTAGAAGAATCATGCAAAGAAGCAGAATAAAAGTCAGGAATATCACAAACTCTACAATTCATCTCCTCAGGAATTGATGCAGTAGGTTGATCTGAATGCAACTGTAACTGTGCCGATGAATATGTCCTTGGCTGAAATTGAGTTTCTTGATGTTGCAAAAATTGTTGTGACTGCTCCCTAAAATCCGGCTCAGGCTGACGGTGCTGAAAGTAAGGCTGGTAATGTTGGGACCAATCAGAATTCCCTTGTTGTGTGTTCCCATACCTGAATCCTTCAATTAAATTATACCTTTCCTTCTGATGAGTCTGATAATACTGAGGATCAGGCTGGTAATACTGGATTCTAGTAGGGAGTACACTGGCAAAGGAATGAACATCTTTAGCAATCACTGGTCTAGTCCCATACTGCTGATAATTTACAGCCATAATCTCAATAAGTTCTCTGGCCTGAGTAGATGTTTTGTTAACTAGAGCCCCTCCACTAGCTGCATCAACCATACTCCTGTCCATGGGACACAATCCCTCATAGAAGTATATGATCAGAAGTTGATCGCTTATCTGGTGCTGAGGGCAACTAGCAACAAGCCTTTTAAATCTATCCCAATCTTCTTGAAATGGTTCTCCTGTGAATTGTTGGATTTCACAAATACTCCTCCGAATAGCTACGATCCTAGAAGCAGGAAAGAACCTCGCCAGAAATAATTTCTTCACCTCGGTCCAACTGGAAATTGAATTGGGTGGGAGACAATACAACCAATCTTTTGCTGAATCTGCCACTGAAAATAGAAATGCTCTAAGTCTAACATCTTCTTCTGATATGCCATGTGGGTTCCATGAAGAATAAATTATCTCCAAATCATGCAGATGTCTGTTGGGATCTTCACTAGAAAGTCCATGAAACTTCGGTAAAAGATGTACAATAGCCTATAACTCGAAGTGTACCTCTAAATCAGAATATCTGATGAAAAATGAATCAACTGATAAATCTGGTGCCCAAAGCTCTCTAAGAGTCTTTTCAATGTTCTTCATTTTGCTCATCAAGTCTGAGGTTCTAATCACACTGAAATTCTGGAACTGCTAATGACACACAAGAGACTTCTTGGTTTTACCTGAAACACTCATGCAAATATCATCAAAATACATAAGAAAATATACAAGATAGAATGCATGCATACAAGAGATGAAATAATTAAGCCCCTAACAATGTTTTTGAATTTTTGCAACCACAAAAAATAGAAACAAGAAAAGAGAGGAAATAGAAAAAAAAAATAATCCTAAGATTACCAAACACCGCTACTTTTCCCCGGTAACGACGCCAATTTGATTAATCACCCAATTTTGTCACGAATTTGACATCAAATGATGAAGTACCAAACCCCTCCTACGCTAATGTAGCATAGGAAGAACGCATGAGTCACATATCAAAAGCTGATAAATAAAGTATTCCGGCTGCAGATCGGCCGCAATATGGAGGTATACATAAACGACATACTAATTAAATCCCTCCGGGTTGTTGAGTTGTGCACAGATATCGAGGAGACTGTTGGGGTGATAAGGTTGCAAACATAATCCCACATTGAAAACACATGGGAAAGATCATAGGTTTATAAAGAGAAAAGATATCTCCATTGGCATGAGGCCTTTTGGGGAGAGCCCAAGAGCAAAACCATGAGGGCTTAGGCCCAAAGTGGATAATATCATGCAATTGTGGAGATATCTAAATTCTTTTCGATCCAACAATTGGTATCAGAGCCTGGACTGCTAGAAGTTTTAACCGCCGACTGTGCACAAGAGCTATAGTCTGATTGAGCTATGTGGGTACAATATTGACCTCGAACAAAGAAAGTGGGGGCTCCTATGTTCGGATCAAGAGGACCAGACAACAGGCAGAAAGTCCTAGTTGCGGCTAGGCAAGGAAGTCCTAGTAGGTTAGGTGGACCGAGGGGCAGAAAGACTTAGTGGGTCAAGGATCGGACATGGGAAGCCCGTGGTTCTTTGTTTGAGGGGGGGGATTGTTAGGGTGGCAAGGTTGCAAACATAGTCCCACATTGAAAACACATGGGAAAGATCATGGGTTTATAAAGAGAAAAGATATCTCCATTGGGATGAGGTCTTTTGGGGAGAGCCCAAGAGTAAAACCATGAGGGCTTAGGCCCAAAGTGGACAATATCATGCAATTGTGGAGATATTTAAATTCTTTTCGATCCAACAGAGACGTGCCAGACGCTGAGGACGTATGAGATCAAATTAAATCCAAGCAAGTGTATGTTCGGCGCGAAGAGCGGGTGCTTCCTCGCCTACATAGTTATCGAGCAGGGCATCGAAGCAAACCTGAGCAAGGTGAAAGCACTACAAGATATGCCACCGCCAAGAAATTTGAAGGAAGCCCAGCGACTCACAGGCCGGATAACCACACTATCCAGGTTCATATCAAAGTCGTCCGATCGGAACTTGCCCTTTTTCAAGATATTGCATCGAGCCACCAAATTTAAGTAGGATGGGGAATGCGACCGAGCATTCGAGGAACTCAAGGCGTATCTGAACTCGTTACCTATACTGGCTAAGCCAACTGTCGGCGAGCCGCTCCGAATCTATCTGTCCTCGACCGAGCATGCTGTCGGCTCGACACTAGTCCGGACGAACGGCGAAGAGCAACCAGTGTATTTCCTAAGTCATATATTAAAAGACGCTGAGTCCCTCTACACTGGTCTCGAGAAGCTTGCTTTTACATTAGTGCTCACCGTTCGGAGGCTCCGTCCTTATTTCCTCGTGCACTCGATCATCGTTATGACCAACAACGCCCTGGGGAGGGTTCTCCTCAATCCAGAGGCTTCCGGACGGCTGATCAAGTGGACAACGGAGCTCAGTGAGTTCGACATCCAGTTTGAGCCCCGAACGGTCATCAAAGCGCAGTCCTTAGCAGATTTCATCACTAAAGTACAGAAGCCTGAACTAGAGGCTACCTGGAAGATATATGTGAATGGGTCGTCCGCTCAGCAGGGGAGTGGGATCGACATACTGCTCATCTCCCCACAAGAAGAACGGATGCAGTTATCCGTTCGGCTAGATTACCGGACAACTAACAACGAAACTGAGTATGAAGCGCTTATAGCTGGCCTATAAGCCGCTTGGCATGTCGGAGCAACCAAGGGTTTAATCCACTCAGATTCTCAGCTAGCCGCTCAGCAACTGACCGGAGCATTCGAGATCAGCAATACGCGACTCAGGCTCTGCGCCGAAGCCTTCGAAAAATTGAAGTCCAACTTTCAGGAGGTAATCATACAGAAGATCCCCCGAACGGAGAACCAAGCGACGGACGAATTGACCAAACTAGCAAGCTCACTCTCCTCGATCGTCATAGCACAGCCGATCAAGTAAGTATCTTTGGTAGTGCACATCGATCGGTTGGAGGGACTCACATTCCCGAGTGATTGGAGGACGGCGCTGATAGAGTTTTGTGATCGGGAGCTACACCGTCCGATCGGGAGGAGGCCCAGTTGCTCAAAAAAAGGGCTGGTCGGTTCACCCTGATCGGGGATCAGCTCTACAAGAAGGCTTTTTCCAGACCTCTACTTAAATGTGTAAGATCGGAGGACGCCGACTATTTAATGTGAGAAGTACACCAAGGGTCCTGTGGAGGATATTCGGGTGGTCGGTCGTTGGCGAGGAAAATTCTGTTAGCCGGATATTTTTGGGCGACCTTGCAGGAAGATGCCACTCGGACAGTGGCTACCTGTCTGTCCTGCCAGAAGTACCACAACCTCTCGCACCGACCAACTGAGGAGATGAAGACGTCTACTGTATCTTGCCCGTTCCACCAGTAGAGTATGGACATCGTAGGGTCGTTCCCCATGGCAACAGGACAGCGGAGGTTCCTGCTTGTCGCGGTGACTTATTTCTCCAAATGGGTCGAGGCCGAACCGCTGGCAAGAATAACTGAGCAGATGGTCCAGAAGTTTATTTGGTAGCACATCATTTGTCGGTTCGGCATCCCTCGATGGCTCATCTCGGATAATGGGAGGCAGTTCACTGGTCAGAAACTCAAGGAATGGTGCGAAGGGTACGACATTCAACAAGCCTTCATCTCCGTAGCATACCCTCAGAGCAATGGACAAGCTGAAGTCGCCAATCGAGAGATCCTACGAATCCTATGGGCTCGGCTCGACCATACCGAAGGAAACTGGGTCGATGAACTCCCTAGCGTGCTATGGGCGATCCACACAACTCCCAAGGAAGGAACCGAGGCAACCCTGTTCCACCTGGTGTACGACGGCGAAGCAGTCATCCTCATGGAAGTCAGAGTTGAGTCCGATCGGATACAGCACTACAACGAGGATAACGTCGAGCGGAGGCTTTTGGAGCTGGAGTTGGTGGATGAAGCATGCATTAAAGTCGTCGTCCGATTGGTGGCTTACCGACAAAGAAGGAGGCAGAACTACAATCGAAGGGTGATTCCGAGGTCATTCCAGGTCGGCGACCTCGTGTGGAAGAAAATCAAGTCGGTCGGCGATGTCTCCAAGTTGGAAGCCCCATGGGTCGGACCCTTTAAGGTCGTTGACAAGCATCGCTCGGGCGCATACTACCTAGAGGACGAGGAGGGACGACGACTAGAACGCCCATGGAGCATGAACCATTACCAACCACACCGAGCCAGATGAGAGGTGCGCTGATGTAATCAATGTATTTTCTATATCCCTGCGCCCTTTGAGTGCAGGACTGAAATCAAAAGCACGAGATTGCTAAACTTCAGGCTGAACGACAAGTCAAATCATTGAGCGACTACGTTAAATGCAGGTCTCCACCGACGGTCGAGCGGTGACCTTAAACCCGAGTCTTCGTCAAATGATCGAGCTGCGACATTAAACCCAAGTCTCCACCGACAGTTGACCAACGACCTTAAACCCGAGTCTTCATCAAATCATTGAGCGACGACGTTAAACCCAGGTCTCCATTGACGGTCGAACGACGACCTTAAACCCGAGTCTTCGTCAAATCGTCAAGCGGCGACATTAAACCCAAGTCTCCACCGATGGTCGAGCGACAACCTTAAACCCGAGTCTTCGTCAAATCGTCGAGCTGCGACGTTAAACTCAGGTCTCCACCGACGGTCGAGCAGCGACCTTAAATCCAAGTCTTTGTCAAATCGTCGAGCGGTGACGAAAACTCATGTCTCCACTGACGGTCGAACAACGATCTTAAAAATCGATTCGTCACACACAGTTGAGTGGCGACCTTAAACCCCGGAGAAGGTAGGAATCTTGTTTGAATTTAGCAAATGGTTGACCGACGACCCGCAAGACGACGGGATAGCTAAAGTTATTGTCGGACGGAAACACCCGCCACAAGCATGGAACAAATAAATCGTAAAGAAAACCCTTGCAGAGTGGGCAAAACGTTCATTTCATAAACAGATATGGCCGAGTGGCAGGATTACAGTTAAGACAAAAACTCTTACAGGACTCCAACCTACTCTATATAATCAAATACATCATCAAACATAGAGTCGTTCAACTGACTATGGTTGATAACGTCGTCCGACAGGGCTTCAGGGAGGTGACCGCCGCCTTGAGCTACTGGATGGTCCCATCAACGAGCAACTCGAATGCTTGGACGATCCTCTGGACTACCTTTTCAGTAAACTAGTCCGAGCGGAGATACTCCTGCTTCATCACGGCAAATCGGCTCGGCTCTTCATGTTGATAAACCGTTAGAGCCGAGCAGGAGGCCTCCAAGGCATCTTTGGCCTCCTTAAGCTTCTTGTTCAGAGACTCCTCACCAGCTGTTCAACTTGCCCGCTCGGCAATCAGATAATCCTCGGCCTCTTTGAGCTTTTGGGCGAGCCGCCGAGCCTCCTGGTTATTCAGTTCTAGGTCGGCAATGGCTCGCTATTTCCTCGTGAAGGCCAGCTCGAGTTTCCTGTCATAAGTCTTCAATTACGCCTCGATCTGGCCCAATCTACTAGCCTAATTGGGCGACTTTTGCTGCTCTGTCGCGAGGAGTCGTCAGGTCTCTTCCAGATCGACCTGCAGCTGAGCAACCGAGGGCCCCCGGGAGGAAGAGGCATCGCCAGAAATCTTGAGCTTCTTTAGCTCTTCCTCCACAAAGGCGAGCTGCTGGCACATGACCACGCTCTCCACCCAGTACTACAAGGAAACAGAAGAATGTCAACGCCGATCAAAGGAAAAGTATGAAATGATGAAACGCATACCCCAGTGGCCATCTGTAAATGGTTGCTCCCGAGTGCCCATAGTGATATCGTTGCCACTTAGGCTCGTGCTTCCTCCCAAACGTCGACAAGTGGACCGCGAATTATGATCTTGTGTTCGAGGATGGTCGGTCGGGAGCACTGCTCCAGATAGTCCTCCATTGGGAGGTTGATAGTCGCCGTCACCGACCGCCGTCCACTCGGGTCTGACGAGGAGGAGATCGTCGGACCAGAGCGAGCAGTAGTCGGCACGGGGTCGATCTAGGACACTCGAGGCCTCCGTAGAGTTCGGGACGGGGCCAGAGGCGTGATCGGTTGCGCGGGGATGGGCTCGGCTGGCAGATCGGTCAAAGAGGGGGTCCGACCGGACGAAGCAGCTTCCACTGTCGAGATCGCCACAGGAGAAGTGCCCTCGGTGGCACCTACGGACGAGGTGGCCGATCGGGAGATGTTTTCCGAACGGCGCCTCTTGCGCCTGATGAGTGGCAACCCCTCATCAGAAGACTCGACGCCCTCGGTCTAAGCGGCGGGCAATGCTTCAAGAGTGGGAGGCAGTGCGACCACTTCTTCAATACTGGCCATCTAAATGGTGGTAGGGCTCCTCGCTCTCAGCTTGAGTGCCCTCATGAGAGCCAACCGACGCCAGGCCGAGGCTCGCCATTTCTTTAGCAGCCGCCGCTTCGATCTCAGCGCCCCTCAACTTCGTCAAGCCGGCCATGCGTGCTCGCATCATGGTTTTGGCTGCAAGAGAGAGAAAGCAAATCAGTTAGATTCAAAGGAAGAGTGCCAAGAAATCTCATACCTAAGCCGTTCGGGAGCATCGTGCGAATCGGACTCAGCCCAAAGATATACATGACGCCCTCGTGCAGTAGCCTGTGGATATCGTACTTCTACCCGGCTAGCATGTTTGCGATATGAAGGTAATCAGGTCGGCTCTTATACTTCTTCAGGTCTGGCTGAGGTGGTAGTCCGATCTGCCATTGGGTCCGGAAGCTGAGCCGCTCGGGGAGTCTCAGAAAGTAAAAGTACTCCTTCCGGTGTTTATTTGAAGTGGACATCTTATCAAAAAATATCAGACCGATCCAAGACTGAAAGAGATAAGTCCCCAGCTCAGACTGCTTGGGATAATAAAAGTAATGAAAGACTCGCGGGGTCAAAGGAATGTCGTGCAGCCGGAATAGCACGACAACGCCGCATAGAAGGCGAAAGGAGTTAGGGACGAGCTATGGAAGAGGGACGTGGAAGTAATTACAAACTTCAATAATGAAGGGGTGGATGGGAAACCACAGGTTGGCCACAAACTGGTCTCGGAATAAGCAGAAGCACCAATCGGCGGGTAATTTGGCCGATCAGCCGAAGAAGCCAAAATAATCTCATGATCGTAGGGGATTCCAAGGGTGTTCCTAAGTGCTTCAAGGTCACCCTCATCGAACCTGGTCTTCATGGTGGAGTACCAGAGCCCAGGTGAGGGGTTCAACGGCTGTGAAGAACTGACCATTGTCGGGAAGCCAGAAAACAGATTCGACGAAAAAAGGTGGACACACAAAAGGGACACGGGAAAACCGCTAGGCAGCGAGAAGAACTACAAAGGATCGAGGGACAGGAGAGGAGCTTACAGGAGCAAAAAGATCGCCGCCGAGGAGAACAAGGTCGTCGGAGCACTGGTTGCACCAAACACCGCCAACAGCTATCGGGGAAGAAGACATTAAGTGAAGATAGAGGCGGCGTCACGACTTTATAAAGATTGATTCAGTCGGCCGGAGCCGTCGGATCTAGGTCACGGGAACCGAAGTACCAATCCAACCGTCGAATTCAAACTGCCAAACGTAACATCAGTAGTTGTCACCTCGGACGTGCGGCGACTACGGCGGTGACGCGTGGCGTGCTCCTACAGGACCACTTAAGAGGCGCCATTATTAGGCATGGGCTCGTGCTCGATCTTAATGGAGGGGATTTGCACGAATTCCGAGGAAATTCGGGCGACGTCATCATTTGGACGCACGGTCCGTGCCCCTCCAAAGGCGCCAAAGAAGAAACTTCCCAAGTGCAAACCATTGGATCACCGAGTGGCTCAGGAGATCGGTCCTGCACAAATCGATCGAGGTCCAACTAGCATCAGGGCCGATCGGCCAATCGATATCCAGACTACTTGTCCAGTCAGTCGGACTTGCAGCTTCTTTCGACTAGACTTGAGGGGGAGTCATGTGATCCGATGATTTAGATAGAGCCATGGGATCCCACCCCACAGAAGATCAGCGCCACATAGAAAGTCAAAATAGTGCCCCCAGGCTACCGTTCGACTAGGGGACCCCATCAACCGATAGGACTGAATCAGTCAAGTTTCAATCTGGTAAAGTTTGATGTGCTACAACAATTGTCAAACATTAATAGTTCATCACTGTTAACTTTCCAAGTGCTGATTAAACCAATCTTTGCCATCTCTACAGTTCAAAAACCAACACTGGATAAAGCACCTTCACTTAGGTACTCGTATCAAATTTTTAATTTAACTCTAAATACATGAGCTTTCACTCCTACAAATTTGAGGTTCCTGTGAAATGCATTAACCAGGAAGACGCATACCATTTCGAAATCTCCTTCCGTACGAGCACGTTCAGTATCTCCTTGGAAACTCCGTTCTCCTTCGCCTTCACAGCATTTGGAAAATACTTCAGACCTGGTACTAGTTCAGATTACATCCTTGGGATCAAATTCAACTTACAGAAATTAGTTGCGACTTAACAATATGTTTCTAATTCCATATTCAGATAAAAGAGCACCATCACCAGTTCCAGTGTCTAATCCATTAGCAAGGTCTGGATCGCTTGCAATAAGACCAAAAACTCTCAACTCATCATTCAACATGCAACAGGTAGCAAAATGCCACTAATTTAAAACTTAAAATGATTCTTGCACGCACTTGAACTCTTCATAGCTCGTTTTGGAGCCTTAAAATGGGAACCTAATCATGTGCTGATAACTTGAGAAACTTTGCGAAATGCCAAGGAAGTAATATTTTCCCATGCTATTCTCTGCTAAAAGTTGTTTGGCTTGTTTTCTCAAAAACTAATGTTCCGTCCCCACATTTGCATCGAAATGAAAATTTTCTTTGTTGTTTCTTCAAATTTCTTTGCAATATAATGTTTAAATTTTCTTTTTCTGCAATATCCTTCACAGACTAAGAAATCAGAATCAATGAAGCTGCATGCTGAAAGGAATGACCAAAAAGATAGCGAGCAGAATCCAAGCAAAGACAAAAAATTGCTTAAGACCCTGCTCACCAGGCGCAAATCCAAGAAAGATGATACAATTTATAATTATTTTGAGGAATATTGAATCAAATATTTATATTTTCTACCTCAAATTTTGTCTGTGAAACATACTTGAAGCTATATCATGTAAAGCAGTTTAACAACAAAGCAAAATTGTGCTCGGAGTATCAGCACACCTTTTTTTTTTTTCTTTTGCTTTCTAGGTATAATGATGTTAAATTTTTGTAAATTAACTATAATCAATTTCAGATGGTATTGTTGGATGCTACCAGGTGATAATGTGATTGTGAAATGTAAATTGTTCATGTATTTCACTTAGTTTGAAACCTTTCGACTGTTTTATTTGATGTGATATGTGCATTGGATCTGCAGTTTTAGCTCTTCCTTACATATTGGTGAGTTAATGATTTTTTTTCCAGTGATAATAGATTTGGAATGATTGTAATTAACAAGTGATATTAGTTTAAATCATCTTAGATTCGATATAATAAATAATTAACAAATTAATATACTCAGGATAAAAATAATCAAATATTTGTAAAATGGCGCACAGAAGAAAAGCGTTGGGAAGGGTAAAGTCGTAGATATCTCAAAGGAATAGGACAAAGTCATCACTTCACTGCTGCGTACGTGAGAGCGTCTGAGAAACACGTGTCTAACGTAATCATCATTCATCACACCTCGGCGGTCCACTCAGTCCCGTTAGTTTAAACCGTAATAATCCTCCTTGCTGACTCATCGAAGCTGGGTTGGGGTCCATAGATTCTGACCAATGAAAAACGGGTATTTTACTTGGTTGAGTGTATGAAAGTTGGCAAAGTGGCTGCGTTGCTCCTTATAACGACCTCCACACCTCGTCTTCGAGAGTCCCGTTTGTTAGAGAGCAGAGTCGTCTTCCTCTCCACGAAGCTTCTAGTGGTCGAGTGGAGGAGAGGAAGGAGTGACCTGGAGAGAAGAGATCGGGCTTTTTCCATCCAAATCGAGGAAGCAGCTCCCAAGATTGATTCTTTCAGTGGTATTTCTCCTCTCCAACACTCATTTTAAGCACGATTTCAACCACTTTTCGATCGATTTCTCTTCGTTCAAGCCTTCTTTGATTCCCGATCTTTGCTCATTTTGGTTTCGCGTGACTTGATTGATGGAAATGTACTGTCCTCGGTAGCGTTCAGCTTGAGTCAGATCGATCTCTCTACAGAAAATGTCCATATTGTTCTTTTTGGCATTTGCTTTGACG
Organism: Zingiber officinale; assembly: GCF_018446385.1. Lineage (NCBI taxonomy): Eukaryota > Viridiplantae > Streptophyta > Magnoliopsida > Zingiberales > Zingiberaceae > Zingiber > Zingiber officinale. The sequence continues at coordinate 138,461,010 of NC_055987.1, forward strand.
TAATAGATAGATCGCACCGTTTTCATAGATTTTATCCATTCCATCAGTGAATTTGTGATCCGCTCCGGAACCATCTTACAGTTAACAGACTGCATCTACTAGTTACGTTGATTACACAATTTGAGTTTTTATTTTGTTTTCGACCCATGTAATGCCGTGGATCGGCTGGTGTTATCCACTATATTATTAAGGGAAGTGAGGAACAGGAAATTTGTGCTCAAAGAAAGCACTACAAATGCCAAAACTTGCTACAATACATTACTTTTCAGCTGGTTTCCATTAATTTCTTCCTTAGCAATCACAAGTCAAGATGTGGCTTCTTTGTGATCTTTGATCGACCATTCTTTGGCAAGAGCATCAATCTGGTTCTTTTCACAGTCTGATCTCCTTTTGTTTTCTGTGATTCTTGTAGGGATAGTAATTACAAAAGTTGCTTTGTTCCTTCTCCAAACTATCCAGCTGAAGTAAATCAGAAGGAAAAAAAAAGAGAACCGTCGTAGCAGAGTGAAGCAAGAGCATGGAAGTCGTCACTGCCGTCCCTGCTTTCTCGGCCGAGCCAAGTAAGGTATCCTCTATCTCTCTCTCGCCATCTCCTTCTCTCACTCTCTCTCGAGGGGAAAAAAGATCTCCCTTTTGTTTCTCCATCGAATCTTCTGTTGTTCATATCGAGACCGTCGATCAAGATCCATGGCCGATCCAGAGCGATCGGGCGTTCCAATTCGCAGGTAAAGAGCGAAGGAGGTCGTTATCACGACGTGTAGATCGCATATTCCCTTCCTGAGCCGCGACCAAACTGAAAAGTGAGAGCGCGGCGCGCGATTCCTTTTGATAATCATCATGACAACACTCGTGCAATAAAGAACTCCGCTCATGTAGAACACACCCATTTTTGTACCTTCGTTCTAGACTAGGACTGCATTGTTTTTTCATAATTATTTATTTTTTGTTCAATGCGTTGTGTCAAAAGGTATTAGTATTTCGACTTGATTTGTTCCATAAAAGGAAATGATACGGTGAGTAAAGAAATTGCTTGTTTGCGACAACAGGTGAAGTATTATTACTCGAAGAGGAATGATTCATCGACGTCCAAGGAGCGGAAAGGTAAGTGGGCTTTAAGCAAGCAGCAGCCGCCCGAAGCCAATTCTGGCCATGCATCCCTTTGCAATGGTACGATTCTTCTTCAACATTCTTCACAGTGACATCTTTTTATGCACTTGCAGTTCAAATTTGTTTAATCTTTTTCATCCAGGAACGGAGTTCCAGCTAGGCGCCTTCTTCGAAATTGATCACGAAAAGCTTCCTCCCAAGTCCCCAATCCAGCTTAAAGCCATCCGAGTCGTAAAGGTGTCGGGATTTCGAGTCCCTTTTCGTGTATCACGTACATTTGGTAGCATTGATTTACATATTATGCGCTTGGGACGCAGGTAAGCGAGGCGACGAGGCTGGAGGTCACGGTGAGCTTCCCGAGCACGCTCGCGTTGCGTAACTACTTCGCGCTATCGCCGGAGACCGGCCGCGACCCAGAGCTGGACGAGAGGTTCGTCATGAGCTCCAACCAAGCGGGAAGGATACTTTGGCGGCTGGTGTCGCCGTCGGAGGTTGAAGAGCAGAAGCACTTGGAGAGCTTCTGGTTGTCGTGTCCTAACCTCCACGAACATTCTCCGACGCCGGTGATAACTAGCGAATCCGTAGCCCCGCAGGAAGAAGAGGCCGGCGAGGGAGAGTCAGTCGTGGGGCACTGCCTCTTAACCATGATCAAGTGCTCTGGCCTCGTCCAGTGGGGGATACGAAGGAAAGTCAAGTACATAGGAAGGCACCGGCAGGCGGAGATGTCGGTGGATGGGCATGAAGAGGAAGTTGAGGAAGATGTACAAGATGACGTTGAAGAGGAGCAGAGTGAGAGGAAAAGGAAGCGGGAGATTGCTGAAGATGAGAAGAAGAATAAGAAGAAGAAGAAAAAAGGAAAGAAAAATGAGAAAAAGTGGCCGGAGAAGCGACAGACAGGAGCCGTCAAGAGGAACACTGATAAGAAAAGGAGTGGGGAAGAGCGGCAATACGGGAAGGGGACGAAGGACCGCTGGTCGACGGAGAGGTATGAAGCGGCGGAGCTGAAGCTGCTGGAGATTATGAAGACCAAGGGGGCCGCTCTAGGGAAGCCCATAATGCGGCAGACGCTGAGGGAGGAGGCGAGGAAGCACATCGGCGACACGGGACTCCTGGACCATCTCCTCAAACACATGGCAGGCAAGGTAGTGACGAACGGCGCCGAACGATTCCGGCGGCGGCACAACTCGGAGGGCGCAATGGAGTATTGGTTGGAACCGGCAGACTTGGTGGACGTTCGCAAGATGGCCGGCGTGTCTGACACCTACTGGGTGCCACCGCCGGGGTGGAAGCCCGGTGACGCCATGTCGGATTGCCCCTGCGGCGGTGACTGCAAGTCAAAAACACAACTCAAAGAGGAAATAGCAACTCTCAAGAGGTTCTTTTTGGATTTCTACATTAATTATAAATCATGATTAGTTCTTCACCTGATGCTTTTAACAAACCGGAACGGGTTCTTCTTCATTGATCATTAATTTGAACTGCTCGATGGCTATTAATTATTACAGGGAAATCAATCAGCTATGGTCACTGAAGAACGTGGATAATGTGAGTAAAGAAGCACTATCTCTAAAGCAATACATTTTTAATTACAGGGATATGATCAATAATTACCAGATTTAACTTTTTTTTCTCCGCTATTAATTTGTAATTCTGCAAGATATTACTCAACACTAGATCTTAGTATACTAATCTTCACGTTGAATTCACAGGAAAATTACAAGTGCTGGGTGGAGAGGAATCAGAGATATGAAGAAGAAATAAATAACCTCACAAATTTTATGCACCTCTTGAAGGTACGAATTGTTCTATCTATCTCATTTCTTTAATTTCATTAGTTTTTTTTTGGACACATTCCGGCCAGCGGCGGTTGTTCTCCTTCTAGTTCTGATTGCTTGCTAATGCAATGCATTTAATTTATTTGCACTCAGGAAGAGATCCTTCAGCTGAGAGAGGAGAAAGAGAATAAGAAAGTGGCCATGGAGGCGATAAGAGTAGACAAGGGATTGCAGTGCGGTGAAGATCATGACAGCGGAACGTCGAAGCAAGAGGAGAATTTGAAGAACATGGAGATGATAGACCATGACGACGGGACAACCGAGGAGGAGAAAGTGAAGGCCGCTAATTATTATTCCGGCATCACCATCAGCTCCACAAACGACACCGTCATCTCCAGCAGCAACAGGACAAGTACTAAAACCAAGAACAGCGCCACCACGAACAGTAAGAAGGTGACGTCTCGCCGGAGTGGCTTCCGGATATGCAAGCCTCAGGGGACGTTTCTGTGGCCGGACATGTGGAGCAGCAACGTTGGCGGCGGCGGAGAGGCGCCTCCGACGTCCTTGGTGATTCCAAACACAATCGTGCCCGCGTCCGCCGCCGCGGTGTCGACTATCGAAGAGCACATGATGCTGATGGGCAGCGGCGTGCCGACCCCTCACTCGGCCTCGTCGGCCACCTCTGCGCCCAGGCTGCTGCTTCTGCCATCACCGACGTCCGCTGCTCGGCCAGCTATGACAGCACGCCCTTCTGAGATCATGACGGTCCCCACGCCGGCACCTCCTGCCGCCCACTTCCACCACCTGCAGCAAGCAGGCGGCTCCTACGGCCTCTATCCTGCCTCCGTGGTGTACCACCACACGGTGGCTCGCGTACGTACTGATCTGTCCGCTGCGTAATAATAATTAATAGAAGAAATTAGAGAGAATGTTTGTCGGGACTCTCTGACACGGTGTTACAGCAGGTGTGGGCGCAGACAACGTCGACGTCGCCACCAGCGATGCTTGTTGGCGTGGAGGGGAACAACAGAGCAGAGTTGGCAGCTGCCATGGCTTCGTGGGACGCAGCGCACAGGGACAAGGGAGGAAGAGGCAGCGTCACCACTGATCTCGCCCTCGCCCCGCCATCGACGGCCACCACCCTCTACCCATAAGCAGCCTCGATAATTGTGACGCGGAGATGCACTGCTAGTACTCTACCTTCACTTCTCTAGTAATAATTACGGCTATTAATTTGAAGAATATGCATACACACAATTTCCTTTCATTTTTCTTTAGGTTGTAAGCTTTTGCTTATGCCTCTGTCGTCAGATGCAATCTGGCGCCGATTGATATTTGTGTATGAAGCTTGTGAGAGGCCATGGCAAGCAAAACTACTGACAGTACTACATATAATATGCATGCAATCTTTACGTTTAGTATATGTGTTAGCGATGGAAAAAAAAAATCTTGAGCGGGATAGTTAATTGATATAAGAACAGATGATTAAGTATAGTTCGATTAACGAACGAATATATGGGAATGATAATGAAAGATGGTACAGCAAAAGCCTATATATAGCAGAACAAGGAAAAGGCAAAATGAAACTGCAGTTTGTTCCAGGTAACTGGGTTGGTAATGTCATGCTTGCAGAGAACCGGGGGCAGCAGTGTATGCACCAGTCGACAAAATAATTCTACGGATTTTTCACCAGAAGACAAGTTTCGTAATCTCTACCTGACATATTTTAATATATATTAGTCCGATAAGTTCATGGGAAAACCTAATTATCATCTATTCATTAAAAAAGGTTAAATATTTTAGTTGATTAATTATGTGAGACACACAAGAGGAAGTGACTTAATAATTACAATATATAGTGTCAAGCGACTCCTGTCTGAATCCCATCACTGATAACTTTAATAAGAAATATTACTATAGTGACTGATTTTCTTGGTGAGGTGCAGTACTAATGATCTCGTGGAAGAGTAGATAAACTTTCAGTAAGTTGAGCCAACGTTGAAATAAGAATTGTTACGAGAGAGAAATCTGGCAGCCAAAAGAAAACTTGGCCTCATTCTCATTTCAAGACAACAGCAGCCGTCACGATCGAAAAAAGGTTCGACTCTCGTAGTGATATTTGCTCTTCGTCGGTTGAAAAGAGTCGGGATCATACGAAGAAAGATTTAACCGTTAAAAAAAATGAACTCAATCTTATCTTGAATACAATAAATCTTCCCGTGAATGGTCACTAACTCGCTGTCAGAGATATTAATGATCAATATTATGGGCATTCTAAAGTCGATATATGATTAAATGTGAATCAAGTGGAACTCAAATTGGGTCGAGTTAGAATTGATTTAATTGTGTTAAATCCGACCCAAATCAACATTAATATTGAGGCCTTATCGAGTTCAATTAATGTTTTTTTTTGTTTTATCCAGGTATTTGGTCGTTACATGTCATGATCCATCATGTAAATCCGAAAAGCTCATCTGGTCCTGACATGGTCCTTCAACATCACTTTAAACTCGAAATACTTTGAACTATCGTTAATTTGAGATTTGAATCATCGTTACCTTCTTATCATCACACCGTCCGTGGGATTTGTTATTTTTTTTATAATCCAAGTAAATCGGGAATGTGTTATTTTCTTTATAATCCAACTAAATGGAACAGTAGAGATAAATCTTGTCGCCTAATATCACAATTTTTAAACTTGCTAGGTGTAATTTGTCATGGATAAAATTTGAATTCTCGTTGTCTAACGAGTCTGCTCCATTTTTTACCATCATACCATAGCTCTCATGCAAAAGGTCTTTATATACTAAATATTCAGATCTAACAATTAGATTATCCTAAAGTAGATAGTTCAGTCCTATATTTCACCTATCAAGTAAATCCAAAAAAAACATGACAACTCATGATATGACACCTTAGGTTATGTTTGATTCAAGTTATCATTGATAATCTTGGTTATATGATTATCAGATAATCACATAACTAAAGTTACGAAGAATAAAATATAACCTAACGTCGTTTGGTTCAATTCAAGTAATACAATAAAACTTATTTGATTTTACTTTATTATCCTTAGTAAAACAAAATCTCAATATGTTTAGTATTTTGAAACTGAGATCATTATCATCGCCTCTAAACATAAGGTTGATTGTCTCAAACGGAGCAGTGATGAGATATTAAAGACGAACAAGAGGATAAATATTTATGTTTACATTCACAAATATATGCAAGAACTACATTTGGTGATTCATTTTCTTTTGTTGGGAATATTATTTTTTGCCCCATTCTTCCATCCTGGTTGCACATCGATTGTTAAGATTTCTTCCACAATCACTATTGTCCTACAAAACATGAATACAGAAGATAGAGTACTATTAACATAATGATCCAAATTGATTGAATAAACTTAATATCAGTCTAGAAGGCAAGTCAACTCCCGTAAAAGCTTACCCACTAGTAGCTAAAATATTTCTAGAGATTTTCATCTTTTGGTAATCCCTTTGCACAACTCCTCGAGGTTGCACGACAACAGCTTCTTAATGGGGGTTGCCTTCTACGATGCACCCTTCCATGTCGCACCAAAGGTAGAGCCAAAGATATTTTAATCATACTTTGATCTAGGCCTGGTGCTAGCGCCGTCACCACTCATTCCACCAAATAGGCTGGAAAACCCATAGTATTCTGCAAAAATATCATCGGCGTTCTTGTAATTGAACCTAAGTGAGGTTGGTCCATCCCCACCGCTAGAGGAAAAAGGTGGCGCTTCTTGTACCACCGATGCCCCGTGGTGGGATCTGGCACTTGAGTCCCTCCATACTATAATGGTTGTAGATAGCCAGCTTTCGGGGATCTATACAGACATGCAAAAAGCAAAAGCAAAAGATGAGATCAATCTTTAATCAGAAAGAGAAATCGAAGAGGGAGAGACTCCAATTCAAACCTCATAAGCTTTCGATCGCCAGTAATCCAGTGCAGAATGAGTCGTCCCCTTAGTATGCCCTCCTTGCCTTCACTCCTTCCTAGCCTAGGTAGACAACCGCCCGCTCTCCTTCGCATGTAGAACCACAAGGCTAATTTTGGTAAAATTTTGTTGTTAACCCCAGAATGAAGAAAAGCCTTAGCCTTCCAAGGAAATCAGATTACCCTTTTGCTGACATTTTAGTGATGTAATGGGCATCTTTCATTCCTACGAATCGTTGATTACCTAAATTAAACAGAGTTTTTGTTAATAACATTAGATGAATAATCAAGGTTATTAAGAATAACCTCCAATCAAACGCATCATAGAAGTAATGTGTTATGGGTAAGATTTGAACTCTCATTGCTTAGGGAACCAGTCCCACCTTTTACCATAACATCATAACCCCCAGAGGCTCAATTAATGTGTTATTTTTATATATCAGATATTCAGATCTTACCATTCGATTATCTGGGATAGATAGTTCAGTCTTATATTTTATCCACTAACTAAATTTAGAAAAGAACGATAGCTCTTGATATGACTCCCAAGCGTCACCAAAAATTCAATCATAGTATGTGCACTTTGCATGAGAATCGACCCCTCACTGTCTCACAGACATACCAAACTTATTATCATCAATTAACATGTTATTGAAGCAATCAATTAATGTGTTATTTCTATCAAAGGTCATATGTTGATCCCAGACGTCTGACATAGTCAACCCTAAAATCATCTATTCAGAAGTAAATCAGAAAATCGAGCAAACCACCACATGAGAGGGTAATTTCTGCCGGATTTATCAAGAATCAACCCATGCTAATTTCTACAAATCTTCCCTATGATAACCAACTCGGATATCCCCTAGAACATCAATTAATATATTATTGTAGCAAAAAGATGATTATGCTTATCGCAAGCACCTCTCACAATCCGTTATCAAATTATGTGAAGGGAGATAAATCGCGAATATCAATTAATGTGTTTTTGTAACAAAATATGGAATCTCCCATCCCATCGACCTCACACGACTAGCCCCATTGTGGAGATAAATCGAAAAGTTACAATTGACTATTATGAGGAGGGTATTTTTCTTAATTTTACCGAGATTCGACCCCTTAACTATTATAGTAATATCTACTTGTAGTAGACAACTCAACCATACCCGGGCTATCAATTAATGTGTTATTGGATCTTGACTAAATGGATTTAAATTGATTCAATTTGGGCTTAAATTGAGGGGGTGATTGGTAGGCAGGTTTAGAAGGCTAAAATGAGAATGAAATTTATTTCATTCCCATTCTTGGTGTTTGGTAGACAAGAATCAGAATCAGAATAAGGATCTGATACCCTTGATTTCATAACCCATCCTCCTTGGTTATCACTAAACTCATTTTTTCCTTTATTTTTTTCGAGCAGCCCAACCCCAAGCCGCCCGAGCCTCTTCTCTACTCAAACCTCTTCTCCGCCCCTATTATTCCCCACCCGCTTGAGCATCCTCCTCCATTCTTCTTCTCCTCCTCCTCCTCCTCCTTCTCTTCCTCTTGGTCGCGCCCCCTTTCTCCGTCCCCTTCTCTTATCTCCTCCCGGTTATTCTTTCTGCTCTTTTGCTCCCCTTCCAGTCTCCCTCTGTCGGAAATCACGCTCTACTACATAAGGCTTCTGTCGAAGCTGGACATTGCGGAGCTGCCGCTAAGAATATTTGACAAGTTACCCACCGCCATAATTGTCTCCATCTCTAGGTCGGACACCGAAGATTTCATGCCCTTGCTACTTTTCTACACCATCGAGTTCCAGTAAAAACAGGTGCCAACGACAGAGATCTTTCCTTCTCTTTTAGATTTATCGTTACGACAAGTTAACATTGATTTTTAATTTGTCGGATGTGCATACATAAAAATAGAAAATACAAGTCATAGCTTACTTTGTTGATGTGTCTGGGTGTTCATCTGTTGCTTGTAAATAGAGTACAAATGCTATGATGGAGATAGGTTTTCAAGTTTTCTCTTGGTAACAAGTGCATAAAGGAATTAGAGCCATATTATTGTCAAACACTTTGTTGAAGTAATGTATTTAATTTATAGTTGGTATGAGAATCTGTTCATTTGCTTGAGATTATGGCCGACCATCCCTTTTTTCCTTTATATATTGTTTCGGTGTGATGAGAATGATTTAACCAATTTGGTTAATTATGAGCAACTAATAAAGTAAGGCATTAATTTTGTTGTTATTACTTTGAGTGATATTACTATTTTTGCATTTAGATACCCTTCTATTTTGGAGGCCTACCTTTACTGTGTACTTGCATATTTGCAGCTTACATCAATAGGTTCCTATTGTGAAAGTTAGTAGCTTGATGTTTTATGTGTCATTAACATTCTTTCAAACTGATTTGATATTATTATAATTTCATTGTAGGATGAGGAGTAATCTTAAGGAATCTATGGGAAAAAATGCAGCACGAGGAAGTGGAAAAAATAAAGTTTTCTAGACGGAAGAGGAGAGCTGACATTAATAAGATGTTTGTAGGATATAACAACCGATCCTCTTTGAAAATAGATGGAGGGTTCAAGAACAACTACATGGTCAAGATAAGAAAAATTATGATTCAAAACTTGCTAACTTTCACAAAATTTGTCAATCACATTGAATCTAAGATCAAAACTTTAAAGAGAAAATTCCCCGCTATCAATGAAATGTGTAGGCAAAGTGGTTGTACTTGGAATGATGTTGAAAAGAAGATGGCTTATGAAGAGACTGTTGGTACAATTTACACTAATGATTTAACTTAGATTTTGATAAATGAAAAGTGAGTTAAGTTATGTGTTTTTGTAATCTAATGCATTTATCGAGCTTGCAGGGGCTGACGGGTTTAGGGGACCTGACACTAGGATGAACCCCAACTAGGTTTGAGGACCCGATAGTTCGTGTGAAGCCCAGATAGGTCAAAGGACCGACTTGATATCTACCGAAAAGTTCGGCTTGGTCCGCGGGACCAGACAGCTGGCCGAAATCCAGTTGGGTCTAAGAACCTAACAACTGGGTGAATACCTAGTGGGTCGAGAGGCTAATCAATAGATTGCAAGTTTGGACTTTAAGCGCCGATCCAGTTTAGATTCACTATGAATCCCTAAACTGAGATATTGATTAGTTTCTTGTTCTGAAAGGACAGGAACTAATTATTACTACTCATTATTATTGTACTAACTTTGTTTTGTAGATTAGATATTTTTGTATTGGACTAATACATTTTACAGGGGAAAATGAGCACAAAGTGCCTCAGGTGAATAATACCCAAGTTACTTTCGAGAGCTTTGAAAACGCCTTCAGTATTGTTCATGTAAGAGGCTTTTGAAAGCTTGGAGGACACCTTCCATCAAATAAAATCAGACTTCATCGACGATAAGAAGTGAACTATTTGGGATAAGATTTTACGCATTGAAGGCACCTTCAGCGCTGTAAAAGGTGCCTTCCACACTCTATAAAGGAGCTGCTCGACCAAAACTTCATCATCAACTCTTCTACAAGCTTTTACATGCCTATTTGAAGTTCCGACTGCTCTGACTTCCTCATATTGCTCCGTTACGATGTTGCTATTGGATCGTGAAATTTAATAGAGGGGGAGGGGGTGAATATTGATCGAAATATTATCATAGCGAGTATACAACGAAAAAACAAAAATAGAGCAATGCTAACAAGAACCAATTTACTTGGTTCAGAGCCTTGGTCGACTCCTACTCCAAGGTGTAGGTGCAGCGGAGGCCGGCAAGAGAGGGTGAATTGCCTTCAAGCTAGTTTTCCAGCTTGTGCTTCTTTTCCAGCTCCATTGTGTTAGCTTCCGATGCTCCGATAGTTTGGGTGATTCGGCCAACCGAAATAGGGATCATCCGAACCCAATTTCCGACCTTCATTGAGCAGACTTCCGTCCGGCTTCTCATCCCTCGAACGTCGCACACGTTCTTCTCGTCCACCGGAGTACTCTTCTGCAGCTCTCTCGTCCTTCGGATGCACCGAGCCCGTCGGCTCCCTTCCTGTGTCGTCCTTCTCGCTAGCTGCGTCTTTCGCTCGATTTTCTGCGCTTCTAAGCTCCTGCACACTCAAACACAGGGATCAAACACAAAGCAGGACCTAACCAACTTGGTTGATCACATCAAAAAATCCACGGGGTCCAACAATCTCCTCCTTTTTGATGTGCATCAACCCAAGTTCAAGTTAGGGTCAAAATAAACAAAAAGTAATTTTAAAGAAAACTACTAAACTATGCATGTTAAGCATAAATTTGCAATAAAAAAATTACAACTCGGTTTAGAAAAATATTTAAAAATTATAATTTTTCATTTTCCTAACTCCCCCTAAACTTGTACCTTTTTCTCTCCCCCTTTGATCATAGCAAAAACGGTGTAAAAATAATATTTAGCAAATTCTTAAGTCAGAAAAATTTTCTGAGTAAAATAAATTTTAAAAAATAATTTCTAAGTAAACTATAGAATTTTAAAAAAAAATTCTAAGTAGAAATGACTTTTAGAATTTACCAGAAAGAATTTCTAAGTAAAATAATTTTTTATAATTAAAAAAAAATAAAAAAAACTTTCAAAGCATTATTTAAGTTTAATGTTTTTTCAAAAAGTTAATTAAACATTTTATTTCAATATTTCAGCTTCCAAGTCGTAGCTAGGCACTAGGCCTTTTTGGTTATTGGAGCAACAACCACTTCCTTAGACAAAGCTTCATAAAGAAATTCATTGTTTAATTTACTCGTTATAAGCTCTAACTTTAATAATTCTAATTTATCAAAGACTTTGGAATCCAGTATAGATTTCTTCCTACTGGGTTAATTAAAAATCTAGGGGGTACATAAGTTTTAGAAATTTTCTTAAGTTGACCTTGATGCTTTCTAATATATCAGTTTAATTTACTAAAAATTTTAATTTAGATTTTTGAAAAACACTTGAACATGCAGCAGAATTCAATTTTTCAATTTCATTTTTCAATTTTGCATTCTCTAATTTCAAATGTTCATTTTTTTTCTAATTGATCTAACTCTTTAGAAAGAGACTTGATAAATAGAAATGACTGAGTAGGGGTTAGATTACGCACCTTACTTACCTGACTTGGTGATGCTCCCCCTTCACTGCAGCTTTTTTCTTCTGATGTTCCTCCCCCTTTATCTATGCTCATCTCGGAGCTTGAGTCATCTTCGGGAAGATGGTTAGCCATCATCGCTAACCCAGAGAAGGCTTCGACGTCTGATTCGGAAGAAGACGAATCTGACCAAGTGACCTTCAGGTTCTTGTACTTGGATGATTCTGGTTTCTTGTACTTTGTCTTTTCTTTCTCCTTCCCCTTTTTCTTCAAGTCTGGGCAGTCATCTTTGATGTACCCTTCTTCGTTGCAGTTGTAGCACTAAACCGTCATTTTTCTTTGCTGATGCCTCTTTGTCTGAGATCTAAATTTATTAGATTTAAAAAAATTATTGAAGCCTCTTACCAGTAGTACCGCTTCAGATTCATCGACTGAGGCTTCGGAGTCAGAATCGTTTATTCTTGCCTTTAAGACAATGTTCTAACTAGTCTTCTCTACTCCATTGGGTTCTGCAACTCGAGATTCGTGAAGTTCAAAAGTAGAAAATAATTGTTCTAGAGTACTTACCTCGAAGTCCTTAGAGATGTAGTACGCATCTACTAAGGAGGCCCACTCTGGAGTTCTGGGTAAGGCGTTGAGCGCATACCGGATCGAGTCCCAGTTCTTTACTTCTTCTCCAAGGTTGCTTAATTGTGTGATCAACTCTTTAATCATCCCTTGGAGTTGCGCTACCTTCTCGCCTTGGTTCATTCGGAAGTTCGTCAACTGGGTCCGGAGGATGTCGCGCCTCGCTAGCTTCACTTCGGAGGTACCTTCGTGAAGCACTAGGAATTTTTCCCAGAGATCTTTCACGGAGTCGTAGCTTTCAATCCGATTTACCTCCTGAGGTGGCAGAACGCTGAGCAGGTGGAACTCAGCCTTTCCGTTGGCGACAAAATCGGCTTGCTCCTTCTTGCTCCACGTGTTTTCTTCTTTATCTTTCGGCGTTGCATATCCATATTTTATTACTAAAAGTATATCAAATTCAGTTTTAAAAAATACCTCCATTTTTCGCTTCCATGTAGCGAAATCTCCGTCGAACTTTGGAGGATGAATATTTGCTCCGGCCATCGTCTTGATCGTTGTGCTTCAGTCGGCGGTTAGTCCTTCTGAGACGGTCTGGCTCTGATACCAACTGTAGGTATAGCGGAGGGCGGCAAGAGGGGGTGAATTGCCTGCAAATAAAGATTATACCCTCCTCAGATTTTCAACTCAAAAATAGTAATAATAAAATAAAACAATTAAGCAGGAAGAAATAGAGAAGACCTGGAATTAACTTGGTTACAACCAAGACGGTTGTTAATCCAAGGCAATGAAAAGCACAGTAAGAAAACTCCTTCTCTGAAGGCAGAGAAGCCTTTTACACACTTAGAAAGCTCAACAGTTGCTAGGAAATCTAATACTGAGTTGAATCAATATTTTCTAGCTCCAAGGGCCTTTATATAGCTCCTGGAAGTTCTATCCCGAGGGTCCAAGGGGCCTCTAACATGGTTCAAGGCGCCTCCAGCTCGGTCAGCGGATAAAATTTTATCCACAGCGTAAACGGTCAAATCTGACCTGTTGAAGGTGCCTTCATCAAGCTTGAAGGCGCCTTAATGTTAAGGGCGCCTTCATGCTTCATGAAGGCGCCTTCAAGCTGGTTTTCCAGCTTGTGCTTCTTTTTCAGCTCCATTGCGTTGGCTTCCGATGCTCCGATAGTTTGGGTGATTCGGCCAACTGAAATAGGGCTCACCCGAACCTAATTTCCAGCCTTCCTCGAGCAGGCTTCCATCCGGCTTCTCGTCCCTCGAACGCCGCACACGTTCTTCTTGTCCACCGGAGTACTCTTCCGCAGCTCTCTCGTCCTTCGGACGCACCGAGCCCGTCGGCTCCCTTCCCGTGTCGTCCTTCTTGCTAGCTGTGTCTTCCGCTCGACTTCCTGCACTCCTAAGCTCCTGCACACTCAGACACAGGGATCAAACACAAAGCAAGACCTAACCAACTTGGTTGATCACATCAAAAAATCCACGGGGTCCAACACAAGGCCCGCACTCGTCGAGTGCTTTCGTTGGGCAATCCACTAGCAATTTGAAAAAATTGTTACAAGGTAAAAGTACAGGAAATGCTAAAAGAGATGAAGTACCGACAATAATAAAAATAAAAGAAAAAGCACATTGTCGGGGGAGCTTCAGCGTCGCAGGAGCACAGCACGACAGAGCAAGCGTTGGAAGACGTTGTAGTGAATTGTTCTTTGCTTCAGGGCTCACCCTCCTTATATAAGAGGCTCCGGGTGCCCGGATCCTTTCTGGGCGCCTAGAGTGTGACGTAGCCCAGCCAACCATGAAGCTCCAAGTGGCGACGTGCGATGGGGATAAAGTTTGTATCTCGGGTGCCCGGATCCCTTCCGGGTGCTCGGACCTCTGTTTTCCAGCAACCTGCACGAAAACGTTAGTTCGAGGTAAAATGTAAAATTACCCTGCAAAACAAAGTGTTAGCGTAGTATAGTCACAATAATAAAAAAAACAGTAATTAGATTCCGTCTCATCGAGACTGGAATCTAATCAAGATCTCAACTTAGAGTTTTAAAATGGTTCTAAGTTGGATCAGCGCCTAAGTTCCCTTCCCAAGGATGTGCCCTCACAGTCACTCTCTTCCAGTGGCTTACCTTAACTTACTTGCCAGACGTCCCGTCAGCGTCGACCCGTCTAAACTTCGTGTCAAACGTCCGGTCAGCTCGTCGACCCGTCTGGACTTCGTGCCAGCTATCCGGTCAGCCCGTCGACCTAGCTGAGCTTCGTGCCAGACATCCGGTCAGCCCGTCGACTTGTCTGGACTTCGTGCCAGCTATCCAGTAGACCCGTCAACCTAGCTGAGCTTCTCCTACACACTTGGTCAAAGTGTTAGATCATCATGAACTAACTTAACCTACTTTGTCATTCATCAAAATTTGAGTTAGATCGTTAGTGCTAACCGCACCAATAGTTGTTGCCTTTGACTATTGTTGAGGAGCCATTCAACACTGAGCTTAAGATGATCATCCTCGAAAAGTGTTGGGTAACGATAATTTAAATTCTGTACTTAATTTCTACTGAAAATGAAGGTGTAGCGTATTACATTTGTCCTGTTTCTTTTGTACTCGATTCCCTCTTCCGGTAGTTCCAAAAGAGATCTTTAGTAAATTACCCATTGATAGATCCACAGGACTTGGTTTTAGAGTAGGAGTCGCCAAAGATTGCGAACCAAGTAAACCGTTTGTGTACTTGTGTTTTGACTTTTTGTTTTTGTATTTTAATTCCAATGTGTACTCACTTTTCAAAACAAAAAGAGAAGTTTTTTTTTTAAAAAAAAGAACATGTGATTCACCCCCTCTCTCTCGCGTGCTCACGATCCAACAGAGACATGATATCTTAAATAGATTAAGGTACCTATATTAGTAATTATTAGTTTTTTTTTTCAAATTATAATGTCGTTTATGGATATGCTAAATTAATTATTATGTTCTTCTTTTTGCAGAATTACAATGAAAGCAAAAGTCTCTATAATGTATCATTCCCTTATTTTTTCGGAGTTAGATATGGTATAGACAAAGACAAAGTAATATACCTTATTGCAAAAGATCCTACGATGGCTGCACAAAAGATGATAAATGATGTGGATACTGAGTCAATCATATTAGATGACAATTTTTTTGTTACTGAAAAAGGAATCGATGCCAAATCAACAACCTTCTGTTACATCAATGACATCTCATTCTAGTCCTCTCGGATGGGTCTAGTGGCTAGCACATGAGGTGTTGCCACAATGAGGTCTGGGGGTTCGAATCTCGGCAAAGCCGAAGTAAATGTCTCCCTTATGTGCTAGTCACTATTCCAAAGGCTAGTAGCCGCTTGTGATTTACCTCCTCCGTGTTGGTCCTGGGACAGATTGGCGGGGGTGCTGGGGGCGAGCGTATTCGTCTTTTTTTTTGCCACAAGGACATCTCACTCTAAGGAGAAAAAGAAATCATTCACCAGCAATGTTCAAAAAGCTTCAAAGAAGGCAAAGACTCCAATTGTGCAAAATGTCGATTCTAACTTCAAGTTACTCAATGATCAGTTCAAGGGATTTATGTAAACTGTTAGCTTACATCTTGAGTCAATGTCATCTTGGGTCAAGATAAATTTTCAAAAATACCACAAGTTCTTGAGATATTTGATAAATATGGATTTGTTGGTAGGAACAAGTATAAGGTTGCTCAAGCAATTTGTAAAGATTCTATAAAAGTTGAGTTATTGTTCAGTTTGGATTCCTCTGAAATTAAAAGATTTTGTGCTCAGTTTCTTGAAATAGTATACTTGTGAATTGTGATGATATTAGATTTGATGAATACATTTTTTTTTTTGCTTCTCCCACTTTTATTTTGATAGATGTTTTGATTATAGAAAATTATTGATAGAATTGTTTAATATGTAAAGATGATCTATTTTGAAAATAATTGTTGTATTAAGTTATATCTTTTATATATTAGAAAAATATTTACTATATTATAATTTTTATAAAAGGATTCTGTTTATAAATTTGTATGATTATTTTTTATTTTATGTAAAATGATAATTTTGACTGATTCTCATATTATAATTTAAGACAAATCAAATAATAATAATGAATAATATTAATTTCAATATCTATACTAAATACTATTAGGGGTGTAATCGAGCCGAGCTGAGCTGAACTCTTGGATGTTTGAGTTTGGCTCGTTTATAATCGAGCCGAGCTCAAGCTTTATTTATCGAATATATTTATGCCTCACGAGCTTATTCGAGCTTTTATCGAGCCTAAACGAGCTTAATAAATATAAATTATAAATTTAAATATTCATTAAAAACTAAATTATATATTTTAAAAAATTATAATATTCTTGTTAAAATTTATAATTTTATTCTAATAAATAAATTTAATATATTTGTCTATGTTTTTCATAAGTAAAATGTAAAATTTATAAATTCACTATCAAAACTATTATTATTTTTATTTAAAAGTTGATTTATGAGCTTAACGAACATGTTCACGAACTAACGAACCGAATATTGTGGAGCTTGAGTTTAGTTTATTTATCTTAACGAGTCTTATTAAACGAATTCAAACGAACTTTTATCGAATCGAACTTCGAATAACTCATGAACGATTTGACTCATTTACACCTCTAAATACTATCAATCCTGTAATTATTCTCATTATCACTAGTCTTTCAATTAAAATTTATTATCATTTTTATTGCCGAAGGTATACTAAAGGCCTTGATATTGTTAAAGATCGTACTAAATCTAACTTGAGTCGGGGTGGCGTGTTGGTTTGGGTCAATTAAGTGTTTGCGACTTATTTAGACATTCACTAGCTTTTCCCAATTTTCAATTCTCCTTCGTCTTCGACCCGGTGACTCTCCCGTCGCCGAGTCCCTCTAGGGGCGATATCTTCTCCGGCACGCGGCGGCGAGTTATTCGCCCTCTCTCACGCTCCCCCTAACCTCCAGCACTCACTTCTCGACATCGCCGTCGCCGCGCGATCTGCCTCCTTTGGTGCGCTTCATTCGTTGGTGGCGCTGGCGTTCAGCAGAGATCTGTTCTTTAAATGGGATGAGCCTTCGTTTCCTTTCCTCACGAGATCCTTCTTTCCGAGCTGCGACTGATCATCGATCATCTGGGTGTGGGATTCCTAGAGCCGTGGAGCAGATCGACCCAGATCCATTTACCTGAGAAACACGTGGTTGGGTAGTCCCCTGCTAATTTTGCTATGATTTTGATTTACCCTTCGCCTCTGGACCATGGCGATTCCTCCCCCAACACAATTTTCATCTTCCTAGATCCGAGATTTTGAGTTCTGAATCCCTGAGCCTGCATTATTTTTTGCTACCGTTTATTCGCTGATTCAGATCGACAAGGGTTTAAAGATGCTTCGGCTGCGTGCGTTCCGTCAGACGAACGGCAAGATTGTCAAGATCCAGCTACACCCCACCCATCCATGGCTCGTCACCGCTGACGAATCCGATCACGTCTCTGTCTGGAATTGGGAGCACCGTCAGGTCTGAAGATTTCCTTTTTGTTTCTTTTTCCTGTCCTTTGTTTGATTTGGGATGTGTTTAGATCAATGTCATGTTAGGTTCATGTGGGATATTGATATCCTTGTTCTTCTTCCTGGTAGGTGATCTATGAGCTGAAGGCCGGCGGTGTTGATGAGCGGCGGTTAGTAGGGACGAAGTTGGAGAAGCTCGCCGAAGGAGAAACTGGTATGTCTATGAATCTAGTTCATTTCGTGTAGTGGTTTGATTTTCCAGTGGATAAGTTTCTCATGGGAGTGAATTACTCCGAGTTTACTGCACCCATTTTTCATTGGGAACTCTGAAACTGATTTGTTCTAATTAAAATGAAAGTTTCACATAAGGATTCATTGGAGACCATATTCATCCGCTCGCTTTCTCTTTCTTATCTTCATCTCTTCAATTACCAGTATTTTTGGTGCACTGATATTGAATTCAACCATATGTTTCTCCATTTAAAAAACAGTTCCTTCTGAACTAATTGTAACTGTAATTGTCTGTTTGTATTCTAGCTATTTTATTTTTTGATGACATTGTGACCATTGTTATTTATTTTTCTCCTAAGGGTCAGCTAGGCATCACTGCATCACTATTATTGTTTTGAAATACTAATTTCTTAAATAACTTATTTACTATATCGTGATTGCAGCACCACAACTTTTTTTTTAAGTAACTGAACAGCTGCAATGTGGTTTGAGCACCAACACCACTTTTCAAAGTAAATTTTCTGAAGGAGACACACTTCTGGCTCAGGATACTGATTATCACGATTATTATTTTTTTCTTCTTAGACTTGGTCCCGAAATAAAACTAGCCTCCCAAAACTCTTATATCACCATATCAGAATTTCTCCCTAGTATGAATTTTGATATCCATATTGTTAATGGGTTAATGAACTTTTAATACTTTGATGATTGACCTCTAAAACCCTACTTTTGATGCAAGTTTGTATGGTGTTGATTCTATTGTTTCTTCAATTTTTTCTTCTGCATCAAGCTTGCTTATGATCCTACTGTCAGATTCAAAAATCCATGTTATGTGTTTCCTTGATTGAAATACAATCCTTATCTAGGCTACTTGGTCTACGTCTCACAAATATTGGAGTCCTTTTTTTGGCATGCAATGTATGAGTAAGCACATAATTTGGGATTTTGAATCTGATGCGGATCAAGAGCATTTGCGGACACAAATAAGTTTACCAAGAGTATCAAACAAACAATTTTTAGTTGTCAAGTTTTGGTGGTCAACAATAATTGTTTTCTACAATTGAAATACCAAACTTGCTAGACTATTTGCATACAATCAATTTTTAAGAGTCAAGTTTTGGTGGTCAACAATAATTGTTTTCTACTATTAAAATACCAAACCTGCTAGACTATTTGGATCTACATTGCACTATCAGATTTTTTTTGATGCAGTTTGGTGAGCTACAGTGCCTTTATGAGGGAGGCCAAAATAGGGAGAACTCTCTAATATTCTACTACTTGATTCTTCATCTTCTTCCTAATGTTTGTTTGCAAACTAACACCAGGATGGAAAATTCACTTACAACTTGTACATCAAGTGTTTGACTTTAGCTGTTGCAACTCCTAGCTTGTCTTATAAACTGTCAGAGTAACTTGTTAAGTGAGTTCTATTGATAATCTTCAAGAAGTTGGAACTCCTAGATTGCCTTATGTTTCAGGTTTCCAATATGTACTTTACCTGAACAAAGGTGATCTTGCTGAACCTGCTATTTTCATACTAGTTTACTGCTGATTGTTAAACAATTTGCTATTTGAATAACCCATGGCTTTAAAAATTGCTCTGTGCTGGTTGACAAAAGTATACTAACCAGTTGCAGCGTGAAATAAGTTAGAGAATGTGGCAGAGCTTCCATGAGTGACCTCAAGGGCTAGGCTTCTCTTAGTGCAAGGGTTAGGGCTTTGTTGATTCATGATCAGGCTTCACGACAGGGGACTGCCAAGAGGGATCTTTTGCCTCTTCTCTTCTTTTCTTCCACTCATTCTCTTCATTCTTTTTCTCCCAGATTCCTTCCTTATTGGTGCCTATGGCATCACATGCTGACATGCTAGACATGACACCAACTTGAATTGTTCCCATTGGGACTAAGACCCTGGTCTGGAACGGTATGTTAAACCTTGGAATTCTCAGATATTAAGTTGCAATTCAACCAAACTTGAACTAACTACGTCTTCAAACAAAAAAAATGGTATTTTATCATTCAGATCGAAGAAATTGAAGTGAAGAATATGTTGATCCTTTTTGCAGATAATGCCCACAAAGAGCCATTTTTCCTCACATAGGTTGGCTAAGGTGAACTGATTTCTTGTTTTCTCCAAAAGTTGAACCCATCATCCTTTTAATGTGCTTGCTTCCTTTTTTTTCCCACCCAACTTCCCTCTCAGTGCCTCTGGTACCACATATTGGCACACCCAATACAACACCGACATTGAAATGTTCGGGTTTGGAGTCCAGACCCTGGGTTGGAATGATGTTTCAAACCATGGACTAATCAGATATTAACAGGCAAGGCAATTTAACCTGAGCTAACTACATCTCTGAACATAAAAATACCTAGATATTTTTTCTTTCAGATTGAAGAAATAAAAACAAAACAATATTTGGTGCTTTTAAGTGATAATGTCCTCAAATAACAAAAAATTTAATATTTTTTTGTCACATTGGTTGGTTAAGGTGAAAGAGTTTCCTGTTGTCTCCAAAATTTGAACCCATCATTCTTTTAATGTGATTGCTTGCTAATTACTATTATTCAATTTTATTACCATGGTAATTTCAACTGCTCACGAGTAAGAAATGTACATTATTGCCATTTCTTATGTCATCCTCATTGTTGTGACAGAACTTAAAGGAAAACCCACTGAGGCCATACGAGGCGGAAGGTAATCAATTCTTTAGCCTTTCATTTCTGCTATCTATTCTGGGCTTTTCATAAGCTTTACCAAGTCAGCATAACTGTGAACTACATGGTGTTTAGTGTTAAGCAAGTTGGTTTCTACGATGATGATGTGCGTTACTGGCAACACTGGCGCAATCGATCTGCAGCTGTTGAGGCACCAACTGCTGCTAGTCAGAATTCTTCTGCTTTTAATTCACCAGTGCCATCCACTAGAGGAAGACATTTTCTTGTTATTTGTTGTGAGAATAAGGCCATATTCTTGGATTTGGTGACAATGCGAGGGCGTGATGTTCCCAAGCAGGAGCTTGACAATAGGTCTCTTCTATGGTATGATGTGTGTGCTTTCTCTCTCTCTCTCTCCCTTTTAAAATTTTGCAACGTTTTTATGATTCTCTTGACTATTGCTTAAATACCTTATTTTTATGTATAATGCATTATGTAGAATAGACAGAGTTGTAACTGTAAGTCTTTTTTCTTATCCTTCTGCACAAGTAAAACTTTTTTCCAAATAGTTGGGATATGTGGCTTGTTGATGTTAGCTATGTTATGATAAGAGGTAGGCTACCCAAGATTTTGTTGAAAGTCTTAATGGAAAATCAAGAATAATGCAACTGACTTACAAGTTGGTGTTGCAATTTTATTTGCCTTTTTTTTTTATCATATTTAAACATCTCTGTCATTTCATATTCATAAATGACCTTTTCTTGAATGCATTTGTCTGCAGTATGGAATTTTTATCAAGATCTGCTACTGGTGATGGCCCACTTATTGCTTTTGGTGGATCAGATGGCGTAATAAGAGTTCTCTCAATGATAACATGGAAGGTTTTGATATCTACTCTCTATCCTAAGTGTTTTTTCTTGGTTTGCAATCAGAACATGTCATATGGAATTTCTTTTTACAGCTTGTGCGTCGGTATACTGGTGGCCATAAAGGATCAATAACCTGTTTGATGACATTTATGACATCTAACGGTGAGGTAGTATCTTTCTTCTGTTACAGCTTTGCTACATTGCATTCTGGGCTAGAGTAGCTTTTTGTTAATTTATTTATTTATTGCCGGACTAAATTGTATGTAACAATTTCAAGGACTGTTCTCATTGATATTTACAAATTGATTGTTCATTAGCTGCATGTAAATTCATTCCTTGATATTGATTCAACAAATGTTAATAGTCTTTTGTTTATATTTTATCTGAAATGCTTTCCTTTTTTGCTTCAGATTTCGGTGTGCCCAATTTATCAAATTGTACGAGGAACAATAGTTTTCAAACAGAAACTTTCAAATTTATTGCTTTAGAATGTATTTGGTGGCTAGATTTTGAGGCTTTACAACATGATATTATCAATTTTCTTTCTAAAGTCCCATGAGAATGCTTTAAGATTCTGCATAACAATTTTATTTTTTTTACTCCCGCCCTATCCTTATTATTTTGTCTCCACTGAGTGCGAATCAAAGCATTGAACACACAATAATTCTAATATTGATTCTTAACCGACCATCAGTGGTTCAGGAAAGTCACAAGTAATAAATAATATTTCGGAAAGGTCCTTCTCCTGTAATAGGAGTGAATGCTAAGTTAGAACGTAGAGAGAAGAAGTTAGATATAATGGCAACTAATATTTATTGGTTATACGTTTTTGTCAAGTGATTTATGTTTTGTGGCAACTTCTGAGTTGTTGGAATTGTTTGCATTAAGTTTTCTGAAATATGTTCACATAACTTATCTGGCATGTTGACGTTGGACAGAAAAGTACTAAGTGCCAGCTACCTAAAAAATTCTGATATTATGGGAAGAATGCCATTGGCATGTGCATAACATGTTATAATGTCACATTAGATGCACGACAATTGATTCCTGATTTCAACAATACCTTTGGGAGGAAAGTCAGAAGCTTTAGATGTCACATATTTTGATTGATTTTGTTGTGATATCTGCTAAGAAATATTTGAAAATATTCTTTATTTGGTTAAATTTTGAATCGACAATAATTTATTGAGTTTCTTTTTGGGTTTTTCTTTATTTTATTGCTTTTGCCATATTCACTGTCGTGAAATGTTAATATTCATTTTCAGGCATTCTTGGTTTCTGGGGCTAGTGATGGTTTGCTTATACTATGGAGTGCAGATCACATACATGATTCACGTGAACTTGTGCCTAAACTTAGTTTAAAGGTATTCTTTTGTTATTTTGTCTCTTGCCTTTTTATGTCATGCTCAATTTGTTACCTTTGTTTGGTTGATATTCCTCAAGTTATTCTTCTGTTTTTTTCTTACTAAAGGGCATTAACTTATTGTGTTTCTCCAATACATTGGGATAAACATTGTCAAATTTATCTGAGATTTTGGTATAAACTTTCCAAGGCACATGATGGAGGGGTAGTGGCCGTTGAGCTTTCAAGGGTGATGGGAAGTGCACCACAACTCATTACTATTGGCGCTGATAAAACTTTAGCAATATGGGATACCATCTCATTCAAGGCATTTTACTCCAATCTGATTTTTCTTTGTCATTATAAGTTTCTCCTCTAGTCTCATTTAGTATAATCCTTTTTCATGCAGGAACTTAGGCGTATAAAACCAGTTCCAAAGCTTGCTTGTCACAGTGTGGCATCTTGGTGCCATCCTCGAGCTCCAAACCTTGATATTCTTACTTGTGTCAAAGATTCACATATCTGGTATGCTTTTCATTCTTTGTCTAAGTTCTGCCAATATTATTTACTTTGACGGGGAGGCACATTACATGCGTTGCTGATTTTTCTTGGCTCTAACAGGGCTATCGAACATCCAACATATTCTGCTTTGACAAGACCATTGTGTGAATTATCTTCACTTGTTCCTCCCCAAGTTATTGCATCCACTAAAAAACTCAGGGTATGTGCTACGTGCCTCAGGAAGTTTTTATTTACTGCATACACTCATCGGACAATGCAACTCTGAATTTTTAAATAATTGTGACTGCAAGGTGATAATAGTATTTTCACAATCTAAATATGCTGCCATTATGGGAAAACTATATGGATCAAGTAAACCTAATAATCATGACTGATCCTAATAGAATTTTTGCTGCTGCTTTTGCTGCTTTTTTCCACCTCCAAAAGTTGTGCTAAACTGCTATATAGATAAGTTCACAAAGTGACTGAAGGAATGCTGCCCAAGGAAATACAGTAAAAATATTAACAAGAGCCCTTTGTCAACATATGGGCTTTAATATTCTTTTGTCTGCATAAATATTAGAATATGGTCCTGACATTCTTCCTGTTCACCAAATTGGACATTAGAACTAAAAAATGTAATATATCTTAGATGTAATTTTAGTTCACTGAATTTCGGATAGCATTTTGATGTGAGAATGCCTTTTTCTTCACTTCATTAGAGTTGTTAGTTTTTCCTTTTTTTTCCTGGTTATCATGAACGGCATTATTGTAGATTGTATTCCCTGCATGACCATTTCTTTATGTTAATGAGAACTGGGAACTTAAACTTCTTTTGGTTTGCTTGAGAAAGGAGTATGTCTGAAGATGATACATTTATTTCAGGTGTACTGCATGGTTGCGCATCCTTTGCAACCACATCTCGTGGCTACTGGAACCAATATTGGTGTTATTTTAAGTGAGTTTGACGCAAGAGCTCTTCCAGCTGCAGCTGCTTTACCAACACCACCTGGTAGCAGAGAACATTCTGCTGTATACATAGTTGAAAGGGAGCTTAAATTGCTAAACTTTCAGCTGTCTAATACTTCTAATCCATCTCTGGGTAGTACTGGTACCATCACCGAATCAGGAAGAACCAGGATGGATTTGGAACAATTGCATGTCAAGCAGACTAAGAAGCACATAAGCACACCAGCTCCACACGATTCATATTCTATGCTATTGGTAAGCAGTTCAGGAAGGTGAGTTCTTTCCTCTTGGTCTGATTTATTATTTATAACATTGTGACAACCATTCCGCTTCATACTGTTTAAATCTATGATTATTCATCAAAGAGTTTTTTTTAATCCTATTATTCTTTAAGATCCTATGTTTGTTAGATGAGAAAGGGAAAAGAAGGTTTTAATTTTATATGCCATCCTTATCTTCATAACAGTAGTTTTACAAGCAAAAATTTATTGTACTCAAGCTGTTAGTTTTCTTAGGGATTTTTTTCCACTATGAATCATGTTGACGTTATCTCTTCAATATTATGATATTTCCACTGTGAAATAGATGAATAAATACAGTGTCAAGCAGCCTACATTTTTTTTTTCCAGTTTAGGCTACATTTTCTTTAGTATCATGATAGTTTGTGATTCTCGTTTCCTCATGCTAAGATATTCTCTTGACATTGCTTTTCAAATTTTTTAGGTATGTTGCAATTGTATGGCCAGATATTCCTTCATTTTATGTGTACAAGGCTAGTGACTGGTCAGTTGTTGATTCTGGGACTGGGAAGCTTTTTGCTTGGGATACATGCGGTGATCGATATGCTGTAGTTGAAACTGCATTGACTCCAAGAATACCGCTTATTAAAGGTGGTTCATCTAAAAAAGCGAAAGAAGCTGCTGCTGCTCAAGCTGCTGCTGCAGCTGCAGCTGCTAGTGCAGCTTCTTCAGCAACTGTACAAGTTCGTATTTTGTTAGATGACGGGACTTCACATGTCATGACAAGGTCGATTGAAGGCCGTAGTGATCCAGTATGTTTTATGTTTCCTCTTTTCAGTTTTCACGTTGTTCAAGTTTTTAAATTAATTGGGTTTTCTCTTCATTGATTCTCAAGATGGAGTTGCGGTTACTCATCTATCTGGCATTTTATGCCTCATGCATTGTGGTTTATGCTTATTGGATTTTTTTTCACACTACATAAAGATTGTCTTGGTTCCTAGCTTTTATCTTATCAATATTGCTCTTAAGGTTATTGGCTTGCACGGTGGTGCTTTGCTCGGGGTTGCATATCGAACTTCACGCAGAATCAGCCCGATGGCTGCAACAGCTATTTCAACTCAATCAATGCCTTTATCTGGCTTTGGCAATAGTGGAGTTACATCATCTTTTGCTGCACCTGATGATCCTTTTTCTTCCAACAAACCTGCTGCAGAAGTCGCTCCACAGAATTTCCAGCTATACAGGTTCAAATTTTCCTGTATTAACATTCCAGAGCTCTTAGTTTTTTGTTTTCAACAATTTTAATTGCTCATGATCATTTCTAGATGGATTATCTTTTATTTTAATCTGTAGTTCCTTTTTGTATTAATAATTGAGACAGTGATCTTATTATCATTCAAACATGGCAGTTGGGAGACATATCAGCCTGTGAGTGGCCTTCTAGCCCAGCCAGAATGGACTGCATGGGACCAAACTGTTGAGTACTGTGCCTTTGCTTACCATCAGTACATTGTTATATCTTCCTTGCGTCCTCAGTTTAGGTACCTGGGAGATGTTGCAATCCCCTTTGCTACTGGTGCTGTTTGGCATCGCAGGCAACTTTTTGTCGCTACACCAACTACAATTGAGTAAGTCATATAAAAAACTCCTCGAACTCTTATGTTCATTGAAGTATTGAACCCAGTATAATACAAAATGTACTTGTGGATCCAAATGTTGTTGATCTTATGTTTTGCTGGTGGTCTGGTGCACTATGCATTTGGCATTGAAAGATCAATGGCTGGTTCCAGCATGTAAGTGTTTACAGAGCCAACAAAAATAGAACATAATTGTCTCTAAGCATCCTTTCTGATCCTTTCTGGTTTTTTTCTCCTATGAGATTCCTGATTTCCTTCACATAGTGAACATCTGTCTTCTCCTTTCCAAGCCAATTCTTGATTCAGATAATGGATGAATTCAAATCTTTTTTGAACATGATGTATTGCAAAAGACTGCACTCCAGCACTTGCATGAGAAGTTAATGCAGCTACATCTAAACATATGTGGACAGACAAAAATGTTCATCTTTCTGCTGAAGCATTAATAAATATGCTTATTATTTTTTGTTACACGTCAGCTCAAATCCTTCATATAACATTATAACAAATATTTTTCTTTCTTACAGTGGCATTTACTTCTCTATTGATTCACAGTATCATATCCCTGTTTTGATGTCTTACAGTGTCCTATTGACCATGACGTACTGATATCAATCGGTTCAAATATTTACCACATTCTGCTCTAGAGTGCATCAGTATACCATAGGATTGTCATTGCCTTTATTTTATCTACAATCAGGTGTAAATATTTCCTTGCAGATGCATTTTTGCCACATGCATTTTCTTATTATGTCTTTGTTTCTTTTACAAACTCTGATTCTACAACTATATTGTGTTGGTGCATTCACAAACATTTTTCTATTGCAAATGCATATGATGTTACATGGAATGAACCTATGGGCGCCTAGAAACTTGTATTTTTGTCTGAGTTATTGAAAGAACAAAATGATGAAAGAATTGAATTGCTGATGCAAAGACTAATAGATTTTTGGTGTGTTTATTATACTTGTTTTATTCAAGGTTTGAAATTTCATTCGGACTGGGGGATTCAGTCCCAATTGGGACAATATGTTGGTCATGCTAGTGTTGGTGGCGTGACGAGCACGACCCTAGGCTAAGTAGCAAGAGGATACCCAGCGAACCCTAGGCAGTGGAGGAGGATGCCCAATGAACCCTAAGCGATGTAGGAGAATTGTGTCATGCCTCGGGGTGTAATTCCCACTTATCAAGAGATACCCCACTCGGTGACAGTATAATAAAAAGGGGAACTAAAAGTCAAAGGAATAGGACTTCTACAAATTTTCTATATTCATATAGATATTTGTGAAATTTCTTGGTTGTCCTATGTATATAGCTTTTAGTTTTCTTTTATTACACGATCACCGAGTGGGGTACCTCTTGGTGAGCGGGAATTACTCCCTCTTGACGTGACAAATTGGGAGGAGTTGTTTACGATGTTCCTCGTGGAAGATGTCATGGCTCACAGAAGTAGAGGAGAACAAGGAAGATACTTTGTTTCAGTGCGTGTGGGAGACATGTGGTTCAAGGAGAGGTCAAAAGATGAGTGATTGAGGAGCTTCTCGCAACGAAGGATTAGTGATTCTGAGACAGCTTTCACAATGAAGAATAAGCGAATTTGGAGCTTCTCAAGCTCATTGCAATGAGGTAGTAGTTTGCTCGTCTGCTTGCATATTGGTAGTTTCGTTGCTTCTCATGTGTCGGTTGATGAGCAAACAAAAATTTCACCAGTCTTGACTGGAAGGAACAAAAACACTGGTCATATTTGTCCAAGTTAAACTGAACTGGCTTAATTGGAGACATGTGGTTCAAGGAGAGGTCAAAAGATGAGTGATTGAGGAGCTTCTCGCAATGAAGGATTAGTGATTCTGAGATAGCTTTTCACTATGAAGAATAATCGAATTTGGAACTTCTCAAGCTTATTGCAATGAGGTAGTAGTTTGCTCGTCTGCTTGCATATTGTTAGTTTCGTTGCTTCTCATGTGCCCGTTGATGAGCAGACAAAAATTTTCACCAGTCTTGACTGGAAGGAACAAAAACACTGGTCATATTTGTCCAATTTAAACTGAACTGGCTTGATTGGACTTGGAACAAAACATATCTTGACAATGACATGGGCTATTATACCTTTCATAAAGTTTGACTGAATCAACCTCTAAGGACATTAAATCTTGGATTTTTAGTCTTCCCACTGATTAATTAGCAAAGAATCACATCAAAGAAAAATAAAGTGTAAGTTGCTAGTCTGTCACTTATATCTAATTGCTTTACTCTTTCCAGGTGTGTTTTTGTTGATGCTGGTGTTGCACCAATAGATTTGGAAACCAAGAGGAAAAAAGAGGAAATGAAAGCCCAAGAAGCTCAAAGTAGAGCCTTTGCTGAGCATGGTGAGTTGGCACTTATAACAGTTGATAGCCCACAAGTTGCCACAAATGAGCGAATCCCTCTAAGACCTCCGATGCTTCAGGTGATCAATTTAGTTTCTTGTTTAGTTCTAAATATTCTCCAGTTAGTCATGGCGGCATGTTGCTGACTATTATTTTGGACATATGGAAATGATAATCATGCTAATGGCACCAGGAAGCTTCAACTAGGGCATGTTTGAAAATTTTACTTATTTTTAAAGATATTTATGAAATTGTCTCTCAAGATTTACCAAAAAGGAATGCTACTACTAAATTATTTGGGTGAGAAAGCATGATCTACAATCTCATTTCAGTTTGTTGTGTTTGCCTATTCATCCTTTTATACGTTGATTAATCTGTTGCTGTTCAAGGACTAGCTAGTATGTATTTCTTAGGTTTGATTTGCTTGAGAGAAAACCAAGGAAATGGAGGGAGAGGGAATGGATTGGCTATTTTTAAATGCCCTATCAACATTTAACAATTGATACCCTTTGAGTTCTTCCAATTATGTCATTTCACCCTGGTCATCAAATCTGAATTGACTCCATTAACTCCATTAATGTTGCAGTCTGTATATGACTCTGGGTGTTCATCTCCTACCTCCTGTTCGTGTGGTTTAGTATGCTGCCTTTGGCTGCAAGATTGCACGTACCCATTAGCTTGAAAGATCAAATTCACTTATGTAATTAGATCTTAAAGCTAGCATGAAGTTCCAAAATTATTACTGATTTTCTTTTTTGTATAACCTTTTCAAAATCAAAAGTTAAAGAGAAAACTAACTGCTTCTGCTACCACTTAATTCTCATCAAGTGCCACCTTCTCTATTTCCTTTTTAGATCTTTGATCCCTAACATACACCATCAGTGTATCTTTAGTGGCCTTTATGGCATCTATAAGACTGTAACATCAATCTCGTGGAATTGTGTCATTCCTGGTATGCTGACGATCAGTTGGATGCAGAAGATTCATCTGCAATGTCCAGGATGCTGTCTGCTTGCTTTGCCTTGAGTCAATGTTAGCAGCAGTTGCTGGATGTCCACCCTTGCCCCTTCAGGAAGCAGCACTGGAATTGGAAAGGAATTCACGCTTCATTCCTTTGAGCAACTCTTCAATGTAGAAGCTAGAGCCACTGCTGATGACATCATCTAGGTGCTGTAGTGAAATATGGACACATTGAATTAACATGGACGGGGAAACCTGATGCTACATGTGACCATCATGAGCTACACGTGACTACCACATAACAAAGTCAATGGTCGTAAGTGGGGAGTTAACAGCTAGGGTTTAAATGAAGCAGCTAGAGAAGTGTTGAGGATATTTTGACAATATTGACTGTGGGGAATTTCAAAAAAGCAACTGAACTTTGGGTTTAGCATGCCATGAAATATGCTCTTTTTTTCTTCTCCAAATGATGAAAAGATCCCAAAACTTCATCTTTATTTAACGTTTGTATGTTAACATAGATCATTTGCTAAAGAATCATTGTTCTCAAATATGAAACTCTAGTTTCAAACTCAAGATGGGTAAGTTCATGCCATTTGATTTTTTTTTTTAAATTCCTTGTTAGTTGATAAATTGCACACACAACTGATACATGAACTTAAATATGCTTCTAGGTTGTTCGCCTAGCCTCCTTTCAGCATGCACCTTCTATACCCCCATTCCTTACATTGCCTAAGCAGCAGACCAAAGTAGATGGGGATGACACAATGTTAAAGGAAATGGAAGAAAGAAAAGTAAATGAAGTTGCAGTTGCTGGTGGAGGTGTCTCTGTGGCAGTTACTCGCTTTCCACAAGAACAAAAACGCCCCATTGGGCCTCTTATTGTGGTTGGCGTTAGAGATGGTGTTCTTTGGCTTGTAGACAGGTGATATTGCTTTTCTGCATTATCTTACAATACATTTGTTCTTCTTGTAGTTGTACAATATTAGAGAGTGTTTGGTTTGTAAGTTTTCCATTTTCATTTTATGAGAAAAGGGAAAATATTGTTTGGTTGGCAATTTCCACATCCATTTTCTAGAAAAGGAGATATTATTCTATGGGAAAATAGAGAAGGTCTAAAAGTCATTTTCTAAGAAAAGGGAAAATTCGCGTTTTCCAAAAATGAAAATAGAATAGTAGCAAACCAAACACTCCCTTTCTTGAAACCATTACTTCAATATCATTTCACATAGCCAAGATGCAAATTTTCATGCATTAATAGGACATCTGTGTGGATAATATTGTGGAGACAATAGAGTTAAAGATCACAATTGGATTTAAGCACTTAACTGCATCTTGATTCAGCCCATTTTCTTGCTTGTACACTTTTTCAAGGTATATTGTCGACCCCAAATTTTCAGGGAGATTACATGAAGTAAATCTATCCCAGTGTCAATGTAAACACACTGTTTAGAGGTTCCTGATGGTTGTACCTTGCTAAGTATTTTAAAATCGTACCTTAATGCATCTATTCTATCCTTCTTCAGGTATATGTGTGCACATGCCCTGTCTCTGAGTCATCCAGGTATACGCTGTCGTTGTCTTGCTGCATATGGTGATGCAGTTAGTGCAGTGAAGTGGTAAATTTTGTATATCATTCTTCTTTACAGCCAATTTCTGAGACAAAACTACTAGACAATCTTTTTAACTATTTCTTCACCTCAACAGGGCGACTAGACTAAGCCGTGAGCATCACGATGATTTAGCTCAGTTCATGCTTGGTATGGGATATGCAACTGAAGCTCTACATTTACCTGGAATATCCAAGAGGTATGCCTATGTGGGTGCTTAATATTTAATTGTGAAAAGCATGTGGTTTTGAGTTGATTCTTCCTCATTCCCATGTAGTTTGCATTTGAGAATATGGTACACTACTATCATACAAACTCAAGTAGTACTAAGATCAAATTACTCCTATCAGGTTAGAGTTTGACTTGGCTATGCAAAGCAATGACTTGAAGAGGGCCTTACAGTGCTTGTTGACAATGAGCAATAGTAGGGATGTTGGTCAAGAGAAAAATGCTGCTGATATCACTGAGATTCTAAGTCTAACGGCTGTTAAACAGGAAAATCTAGTGGATGCTGTTCAGGGTATAGCAAAGTTTGCTAAAGAATTTCTAGACCTTATTGATGCTGCAGATGCTACAGGACAATCTGATATTGCACGTGAAGCCCTCAAAAGGCTGGCTGCTGCTGGATCCGTGAAGGGTGCTTTGCAAGGTCAAATTTTGAGAGGATTAGCTCTACGGCTTGCAAATCATGGAGAGCTAACTAGACTTTCAGTATGTAAACCATTTATTTTCTAGCACTTTGTCAATGGCATGGATACCTAGTCATAAATCTAGAAACACAAATATTGAATAAATTGATGAACTTCAGAAACTTCCATATATCTTGAAATAATCTGTACATCAACAGAGATGGCCATATTAGAGGACGTTAAAGAATGTGACTGAAAATTTTCCTACTTTTGATATATACGAATCATTAGTTCACTTTTAGTTGCTTCTTTTAATCTTGTTACCCTAAGTTATCCAGACCACTGCACCAGATTCTTATGTACTATTTTTACCAAAACTTCCATCTTCCAATACTGAGAAAAAATGCTTAAATTTTTAGCACGACTGATATTAGAGGAAGATTGTTCAGTTATAACTCTTAGTTCCAACATAGAAAGGAAAATTTTGATTACGACTCACTGAGGGTGTCAAGGTGTTACATATGACACTTGGATTGTATCATATTTCATGGGTTATTTTCACCTGGACATTGATTCTTCCAAACTGTTAAGAGAACAAAATAAAAGGAATCAATGTTTCTAGTTACAACGCTTGCAACTTCTTAAGATCCGCACATCCTAACCTGTAGAAGATTTTAATCTGTCAGAAACGAAATGATTATTTCTACAACAGTTTTTATATTCTCAGCTTTATGTTAAGCTAACAGTTTTTACTTATTGGATGCTTGAATGTAGCTCAGTTGGTCTTGATGAGTGGTGCATCTGAGAGGCCTTGAATTGCAAGTTAATATGGCTTCTTGCAGTTGTAGAGACTGTAAGGGTTGCCCTTATTAGAATGGGTGAATGGGTGAAAAATACTGCTTAAATCAGTCAGAATCAAAGACCTATTTTTGCAGGTATTTATCTACAGTATCAAAGGTGCGAAAACACCAAGATGGTGAGAGATGACAATAGGATCAACTAGAGAATTAAGGAAATAGGTAAAAGAAGGATAATTTTCCAGAGCTGTAGGATATTTTATGGCAATTTAAACCCCAAATTGAAAATATTGCAAATGTCTTTGGTTTGCATCAAACAAGATGATTGATCAAATGGTCAGATGTTTGGTTTTTCAGATTATGGAAACCAGATCAAACATCTGGTGTAGGATGATTTGCACAGACTTTGGGACTTTGGCATAACATGATATCTACAATCCATCAAATTTGTTTCAAATTAATGTCCATCGCCATATCAGGCAGTCTACATGGCTCCACAAATCTGTGGTTTTTTAGTATAGCAATTTAACAGAATGACTACTTGAGAATTTGATTTTTGATGTGGTTGCTTAGATCCTTTAGTTCTATGGGAGTGGGTATAGTTTCTGCTCATTGTGATGAACATATCCACTCAAAGTTTATTAACAGCTTAAGAACAGAAAGCCAGAGAAGCTTTGACCCAACCAGTGTGTGGCTTCTAAAGTTTTGCCACGGAGTTGAAGGTGAGTGATGAGCTTCCAATCCCAGACAACTGGGAAAAGGGAGTGAAATGCAGTGATGGAGAAGCAAGTGCCAAGTAACTGTTTGGAAGCACAATAGACTAAGGCATTGGATGTTAACTAACCAATAAAGCAAGTCTTTTAAATTGTGGTAAATATAGAAGCAAGTTTAGGTAAAATAATGCTGTTGGTTGTCATGTCAAAGATAATCATCATAGTTTCTAAAAGTGCCCTAGGCAGCTACCTAGGTGGTTTTGCCAAGTTGCTAGATGGATCTTGTTACGCAGCCCTTTTAAAAAGCTTCCCAAGATTCTCAAGCAGTTTGCTTAGACGATCCAGGTGGGTCGAAGAAAAAAATTCAAATTTTCTTCTATTGGTTTCTGCAATTTGGCATTAGTTATGTTATCTATAGTTTGATGTTGTAATATGACATTAGTTATAAGCTATGGATGACTATGGATTATTGAACTTTTATGCTTTGCTGTAGTTTTGTTTTCGTGGTTGCAGTGTGAAGCAATGTGATGAAACATTTCATTGTTATTACATGTCTATTACTTATTTATCAATTATGACTTATATGATTCTAAACTTGTTTTGATGGTTAAGGAAAACCTTTTATACAAACCCACCTATTATTCTCAATTTAATTTACTTCCTTTTATTTTGATATTATTTTAATAGACCACCTAGTCCCACGTTCCTACCACCTAGGCAGTAAACGAACTGCCCTTTTGTCCTTGATGATCATGTAAAATTGAAATGGGGGGAACTTTATTGAATAAATGTAAAAGAAGTTGATGCGCACATTTGTTACATGTGTGGTCCAGTTTTAATGTTCTTCTTTTACTAAGTCATTTTCCAGCAAGAAAATTTTTAGAACATTAATTATTCTTTGCTATTTCTTTCAGGGGCTAGTAAATAATCTGATTGTTGCTGGTCATGGTCGTGAAGCTGCATTTTCTGCAGCAGTTTTGGGAGATAATGCACTAATGGAGAAGGCATGGCAGGACACTGGAATGCTTGCCGAGGCAGTTCTCCATGCTCATGTAAGATTTTGCTCCTTTCTGATTTCAGAAAAACTGTCACTTAAGGATGTACACTGTAGCATTTGAGCCGGAAGCTATACCTAAGGAAGCAGGCTGAATCAATTGAAAGATCTGTTTAAAAGAAGTTTACACTTATGGTCTGTTTACTTCAGTTGACAAATATGAGTTGTGGGGAAGGAAAGGCAATGAACAATATTAAGCAAAAAAGGAACCAAGATATAGATACATGTTCCTTTCTGTCCACTCCTCTCCCTTCCTATACATCCACCAAAATAAACTGAGTATTAGGGCACAGAACATTTCTTTAAATATCATATCTCACTGTTCCATATAATAAGTTCATAGATTAAGATTTCTTTCCATGCCTTACAGTTCCTAGCTAGGGTTCAGGATTTGGAACTCTGAAGAGGATGCTCCAACTTATATCCAAATAAAATTCTAGCCAATTTAATAAAAACTGATTTAATTGATTCAAGTATTACCAGCATGACTTGATGAGACTAGTCATGCTTAATAGTTGCAACAAACGTGATTTGATGATGCTGACAACGGTGAGACAAAATCTCTTATCCTTCAACATGACCAGCAATGGAGCAACAATTGCTTTGTAAATTCTCTTGCCTCTACGGGTTGCATCACCCCTCTCTGCTCCTCCCTCGTTTTCTCATAGTTAGTTTTGGATTAGTATGTGCTCTACTCTGCTCGTCTTTTTATTTTTGATTTATTTTCCAATTTTCCATTTATAGTACAACATACAAACCTAACTATTGGAAAATTTGTTTATAAATATTCTCTTGCCTTTGTGTTTTTTTGTTTGTTTTTTTGTGGAAAAGAAGACCGATTGGTTCTCACCTTATTTCTGTATATTTACACCAGTTATGAAGTGCTTTTTATTGTTATCTTATAGTCCTGCATACTTCAAGGGTCTACAGGTCCCCTATTTGCCTGCTAAATAATTGAATTGGTCATTGTCAGTCTTAATCCAACTCGGACAATCGACATTAGATTGGATAATTTTTTTTTTTGACTGTGGTGCTAGTTATTAAACTTACTAATCAGTTGTCCATATGCAATTATTAGGGCTCACATGAAAATTTGGGTTCTAACCTACCATAGACATTAAGTCAGTTAAGGAAAGAAGAGGTTAGGAATGGTGTCAGACATGAGCTATGAAAGAAGTGTTCTCAGCATATTGTTTGAAAATAAGATTGATGTGCTTCAACTTTTAAGCTTTGGGCATGGTTGACCCTGGTTTGACATGTTGACCTAAGCCAATGATATCAATGGAATAATTTGAATAAATGTGGGAGTGCTACATGCTGTTTAGTTTTTCTTAGATTCTTGTATTTCAATACTGTCATACTCCATCATTCTTATTCATGACTGAGCAAATATGGTTTTCAGGCTCATGGTCGCCCGACACTGAAGAACTTAGTCCAGGCCTGGAACAAGATGCTCCAAAAGGAGCTTGATCATACACCCTCTGTTAAAACTGATGCGGCTGCAGCATTTTTGGCGTCACTGGAGGATCCAAAATTTACAAGCTTATCAGATGCTGTAAAGAAGCCTCCCATAGAAATCCTCCCTCCTGGAATGGCATCTCTCTCGGCACCTCCTCTTACTATTAATAAAAAAGCTTCTGCATTTGCCTCCACACCACAACTTCCTTCAACAACAGCACCGAGCCCCACACCTGCTGCAGTCCAGAGTGAGTCTGCGGCAGGCCCTCAGACCACTCCAACCTCTGAAGCAGATAAGCCACTAATGTTGGAGGCGCCTCCGCCGGTTGATCAATCTGGTGCTACGACTGCTGATGCTGCTACTGCTACTCCTACTGTTACTGCAACTGCTACTACTACTACTACTGCTCCAGTGACAGAACCAGCTAGCAACTCAGCTGCAGAACCTGTGAGCAAAACAGATGCTTCCCCTAAAGCTACTGAGTCACCTCCTCCCACAGAAGGTGTGCCACCGGTTCCTAGCACCTAGGTTGCCTCATCTACTGCAAGAGAGGTAGCTTCTTAGTTCATTTTCCCATAAATACATTTGTTTTTATTTATCAGAATTTAGTTACATTTACCCGTACTATTGTTCATTTTTTCACATTGCCTTCTAGTCCTTTACATTCGTCTTGTAAGTTTGGGGATTTGTTTTGTGCTTCATTTTACCACATGTAGTATATACTTAGAGAGGTGTCTTGATCTGCATGTTGTGTATGTGAGTACTGAGATTGGCTATACTCGATCACGTGCTTTAATGTTCAATTAAGATGATTAGTCTCTCAATGGAGCTCAATTGCTTACTGTTTCTAACTCTGATAAGTTGAACCACTTGCTTATTGTCATAGGTTTTGTTAAAAAAACAATAAGGCTGTAAGTTTTAGTTAGTTTTGAAGGTAAACAATGAATCCGTTCCTTTGGATTTGTCCTAATTTACGTCCATCGTAAGCATACTGATACATGGACATTAAATCTCCTTACTCTTCTAAAATGCTCATAAGCTTTTGAAACATGAAGATTAGATTTAGTGGTAAGCCACAAATAGGAGTATAGAGATCTACTATAGATGTTCCGTACAAATTGCAAACAATTTGTAATGTTTCGATGCATTGCAGCTATTACAGTCGTTATGATTGTGCAGAATCGCGTTGTGTAATCTTTAAATTTTTATTACCATCTGAAAGCTTCAATGAAATTGTTATCCATTACTAAATATGACACGGTTAGTTAAGTGACATTTGGGCCTGTGAAAGTGACAACGAATAGAATTATTGGAACACTAATTCCACCTTTCCCCTCTGCGACATTTAGTTAGTGATGTAACATAGAATCGTCGTTGTGATTACGAGTATAATCTAACAATCAAACTTAAACCTACAGAATTAATTTTATGCTGAAAAGTTGCAGTTGTTAACAAGTTCCTAGTTAGTTGAGGACACTCGATCTCAAAAGCTTCGTTTGTTAAAATACAAGCATCAGTATCTGATGGAATAAAATTAGTCTGCAGAAAACAACATTCATAAGCTGTTGATCCTCTTTTTACTCAGTCAATCACAAACATCACCCATGCAAAGGACCTCTGTGTTGAACGAAATTCCACGTGATTTATCTTCTTTCAAATTGCATGGAGCCGCCTGGGAGAGCATGAGGATTATCACCTTGTTTTTTTTTGCTGCAATCACAGGCACCATCCATTAAATGTGACAGGGAGCGGTTTAATTCAGCAGGCTACGCTAGTTTCCCCTGCATTCATTGTGCTCAACAAACAAAATAAATAAAATGAAAAAAATCCCTGACCTAGACAAATTATGATAAATTATAACCACTGAAGATGCACAAATGTTAAATTCAATGCACGAGACCAAAGGGTTTAGGTTGATCTAAAGTAATTTATATATATATACACAAGCAAAACATCAACATGTTAATTTTCTTAACAAGATAATGATAAAATTATTCAAAAATCACAATCAATCATTGTACCTTGCATTCAATTTTTTTTTAGAAACCAAATAAATGAACCGAATTTTTTCGGTTTATGGACAGTCTCCAGGTTTGAAGCGCTGCAGAATGGCTAATATATAAATGTGAATCAGCGAGTGGTATGTGTAGCGGTGAGGCTACGATACAATAAATGGTCCATACAATTGATTGTCATAAAAAGGGACACGCGAGAATAATTTACCTTTCCTTTTCACATTTTGTCTTCTTTCATTTTATACTCTTCAATCAGGTAGGAATCTAATAAGTGGAGTGGACTTGTCATCCTCTCATGAAAAAGTTTCCTTAGAGCAATCGAATGAATGCCTTGGCCAAAGAGCATAGCCTACCATTGCTGGAGGCGCTGGAGTGAGTAAATCGTCTTTTTACCATATAACTTACAATTGCTTCTATTACTTTACATTTGTTATCTTCGTAGAGAGATCTCACATAGACAATCTAAATAGAAATTTAGTTGAGGCTAGATACGGAATGTTATGAGTGAACCAGATATGATGTGATAGTCAAAATCAAAGTGAGATGACGGTCAAAGTCAAGGGAAGGTGGAAGCCTGCGGATCACTCTCAACAAGACTATTGCTCCTCAGCCAATGCTAAGACCTTCAGTACAAGGACGATCGACCAAAAGGTCGGTCGAACCTAAGGGACTTATAGTACTCTATTCATGTGCTAAGACACTTATTATATATATCCAATCAGCCAATAGCCGATCGAGTTTAAGGGATGGTCGGCCTACCACAAATCCGGTCAATCATAAGTCAAGCCAGATTCAGAGGATCAAACTTCCCATTCTCATAATACAACGTATGGTCGGTCTGTCCTTAAACCGGTCAAATTTAGGGGGCTCAATACCAATACATACGCATAGCTTGAATGGCCTTGTGGCCGAACGACCTTCCTTCATATAGCCGGTTGGTATCAATATCAGTCAGGTTTACACAGCTCAAAGGCGATTCTTATTATTGACTCGGCCAAACTTCCAGATCTTGGGTTATCACTTCAAAAGCAAACCTCCTATCATATGAACGACCGGTTTAAAGTATTGATCAGATCTCTTGGGATTTAATTCCCTATCCTTCAGAGATAGGTATCCCAGCATATAGCTGGCCGACCCTATGTGACTTGGCTCATTGTTGCTTCAATATCAAATCCTCAGCATTACATAATATATAGCCGAGCAACCTAGAGGCCGAATGGTCTTATGAGACTCAGTACCCTACTTATGTATCAATCTGCAACATATTATGTAGTCGGTTGACTAAAGGCCCAATCAAGATATATTTAGGGGATAACATTGTCAGAGAATCATAACCACTTGTCAGATAGCAAGAACTATTCATTAGATAATATTCTTCGGTTACTGACTATACAACTTCTATTATTATTGTGGAAGTTACACAAGACTATTCATATACATATAACAGAAGATTCCTTGGAGGATAACTACAAAAATTTCAAACTGTACACCTTCCATTATCCAACATCTTCTTACACTGAATATTCCTTGTCGCCTTATTATTGCGGAGGTTATGAGAGGTGATATAAAAGAGATTCTCTCCTTAAGATCAGATCCTCTGGTTCGCAATCCCTGGTCCATTCTTGGTCCTTTCCACAATTTGAATGTCGGGTCGCCGTTGGAATCTAGCCAAAATTTGCTGCGATCTCCTCTAGGTTTACCTTCCCGCCTAGGTTATAGTTTTGGGTCGAGTTTGGGTCGAGCCAAGTGACTAGAGGCCGCTAGCAATGGACGGACTGTATGATGCCGAGCAAGGGCGACCCGCCACCACCGGTGGCCTCCGCCCGACTGGCTCGGCCCAAAACTATAATCTAAGTGGAAAGGTGAATCCAGGGGAGATCGCAACCAATTTTGGCCGAATTCTAACCGTGATCCGACATTCAAATTGCGAAAGGATTAGGATTGCTAACCAGAGGATCTAAACTCTCTCTCCACTGGCGAGGCAGGTAATACATTCTAAGCTAACTTTACAGCACACACTCATATTTTACTATTCATCTTCTCCACTTTTCGTTTGGTCATCAATTAATTTTAACGTTGGAGGGCCTATGTCAAAGACCCCTTTATTGATTTTTATCCTAACCTCTCGTTTGCTTTTTTGAGTGGGTAAAAAAGGAACTGAAAGGAGTACCCAGTGTCACTACTTTTCTCTAGTTTAAGGTCCTCTCCATATATTAACAGTAGAGCCACCTTTTCGAGTGCCTCATTTCCGTAGCTTTCAGACAGAGACTATTAGTTGCTTAAGTAAAAGTAAACAAAATGTATCCACTCGATCATAGAATTATAATAACGTACGTTTGGCACTCCCAATGCGAGCCTTGTTTACTTGAAGGGGCAACGTGCGAAATAAATTGCGCGCCAATGTAGTACTTGCTCGTAATCATGGACAAGATTTGAGTTGGATATGGTTAGGTCACATGCACGTTGATCATGGGAGAACGATATCGTGAATATGATAATTTTACACTAGAATATTTCATGGAAATCATGCTAAGCTCGTTAGGTTCGACTGCAAACTTTTTTGATGATCAAGAGCCGATCGAAAGACCACCAGGAACGCAAGTGAGGTTAACGGTGCACATGGAAGGTAGCTGTTGCATCATTCTCCAATTAACTCTTCTCCTCGTGCTTGTTCAATGTTACTAGTTACAACGTACAGCTATAGATGCCATGCCATGAATAGTTTGTACAAGTTTAAGTTTTCAACGAAGGAGAGATATTCCTCTATTGCTGTGAAATGGAAGTCAGCATCAAACAAAGCTTTCT
This sequence comes from Zingiber officinale, assembly GCF_018446385.1. NCBI lineage: Eukaryota > Viridiplantae > Streptophyta > Magnoliopsida > Zingiberales > Zingiberaceae > Zingiber > Zingiber officinale. Next base: position 138,501,851 of record NC_055987.1, read on the forward strand.
TATTGTAGTGGTTACACTGACACTTTCACTAAAATTTAATTGCAGCTGGTTGAGTTGACTTCTAGCGCATCTCTCAATCAGTGCCTTTATTCACTTAATTAGCTTTATTGCTTAGGTCAACGATGGAATGGGACAACGGAAAGAGAGGTGTGATTTGGAACTATAAGTAGGAGCGTTGTCAAATTCCAGTAGTGTTGGCTGACTCGGAGCTTTTGACAAAAATGAGTTGACGTATAATGAGTTAAAGGCTGCAGAGTAAGACGAGGCCTTTCAAATACATTTTGAGTACGTACGTAGTAGAGATCTATCAGTGTCTCTAACTTTTGGAGTTTTAGGTTGAAGGTCCTTATCATACAAAACATGACTTCAACTTGAGTCATTTTATTCTCGGGCTTCTTTAGCACGTCGTATCAATGCCTTAAGAATCTCAACTTTGAAAATTTCAAAGAATGCAAGGAAAAATATAAATTTCAATGCCTCCAATATCACTCATGCTTAATAAATTCATGCTTTCTTTAATTCTCATGGAGAAATAGCATCACAATACCTTTTTCTCGTGGAATAACATTATGTTAAACGTGGGTTGGGGATATAATTAAAATTTCATATTACAAAAATATAGAAAAAAAATCATAGATTTAAAAGGAGGTAAGCTATCTTCATTAGTATGAGACCCTTTGGGTAGATTTAAAAGGAGGTAAGATATATTCAATAGTATGAGACCCTTTGAGTAGAGCCTAAAAATAAAAATATGAGAACTTAGGCCAAAAGCGGATAATATCATGTCATTGTTGAGGTATGCGAATATCCTTTGTGTTAGGACCTTCGGACGCGGCTAGAGAGGGGGGGTGTGAATAGCCGACCCCAAATTCTCGTTTCTTCCTACAATTTGAGTTAGCGCAGCGGAAATAAAAGATAGAAACGAAACGGAAGAATATCAAACCTCAAACGTGACGATATAACGAGGTTCGGAGATGATACTCCTACTCCTCGGCGTGCCCGTAAGGTGGACGAATCCTATCAATCCGTCGGTGGATGAGACCCCGGAAAACCGGCTAATAAAAACTCCTTCTGGGTGGAGAAACCTCGCCACAATCTCTCTTGCAACAGCAAGATCGGAGTACAAAGATATAGCAAGAAGTCAAGAACAATATGAATGTAAAAACACTAGTTTGCTTGCCTTCTCGTCGACTGTTGATGAAGCAGCAACTTCACGGATGCCAACCACAGCAGCAACTGTTGTTGGAGACCCGCCGAGGGAAGCTCACACGAAGCTTCAGCAGTGGAGAGCTCAACAAAGCTCAGATCGCAGGAGCAAGAAGAAGAAACAGCAGAAGTTCTGTATAGGCCCTCCACCTCGTTATATAACTTCAACCTGCGAAGAAGAAGACAGAAATCTAGCCGTTGTGTCTCAACGGCTAGGCCTGGACCGATCAGTAGGGCCTGATCGGTCCACAGACCGATCCCAACTCTTCACAGTGAGGGGTTGCCGATTCCTGATCGGTCTGTGGACCGATCAGGCCATAGGTGGATCGGTCCACAGACCGATCCCCCCTATTGATCCCCTGTTGTCTCGCTTCTTACTGATCGGTCACCAGACCGATCAGATAACCCACAGAAAGCTACTGTGTGGTTACTGATCGGTCACGAGACCGATCAGATAACTAAGGTATCACTGGATCGGTCGACAGACCGATCCAGACAGCCAAAGTATTACTGGATCGGTCAACAGAACGATCCAGTGCCTCTGTTGATTTTAGAGCTTCCCAGCCCTAAACCCTAACGTCTTCCTGGTCCAGAGAACGAGCTACCGAGCCCTCTTTGACCTAGTCCGGAGAACGAGCTACCGAACCCTCTCCGACTCCCACGTCCGGTCCAGAGAACGAGCTACCGAGCCCTCTCTGACCTAGTCCGGAGAACGAGCTACCGAGCCCTCTCCGACTCTACGTTCGGTCCAGAGAACGAGCTACGGAGCCCTCTCTGACCTAGTCCGGAGAACGAGCTACCGAGCCCTCTCCGACTCTACGTTCGGTCCAGAGAACGAGCTACCGAGCCCTCTCTGACCTAGTCTGGAGAACAAGCTACCGAGCCCTCTCCGACTCTACGTTCGGTCCAGAGAACGAGCTACCGAGCCCTCTCTGACCTAGTCCGGAGAACGAGCTACCGAGCCCTCTCCGACTCCATCCAGTCCAGAGAACGAGCTACCGAGCCCTCTCTGACCTAGTCCGGAGAACGAGCTACCGAGCCCTCTCCGACTCCATCCAGTCCAGAGAACGAGCTACCGAGCCCTCTCTGACCTCCCATATCAAGCTTCCATACTTGGACTTTTCCCGTGCCAAGCTCCTTGCTTGGACTTTTCCGTGCCAAGTCTCCATACTTGGACTTTTCCCGTGCCAAGCTCCCTACTTGGACTTTTCCGTGCCAAGTCTCCATACTTGGACTTTTCCCGTGCCAAGCTCCCTGCTTGGACTTTTCCGTGCCAAGTCTCCATACTTGGACTTTTCCCGTGCCAAGCTCCCTGCTTGGACTTTTCCGTGCCAAGTCTCCATACTTGGACTTTTCCCGTGCCAAGCTCCCTGCTTGGACTTTTCCGTGCCAAGTCTCCATACTTGGACTTTTCCCGAATCATGTCAACTCAAGTCGGGTTAACCAGGTCAACTTTGACCAAAGGTTGCACCCACAATTCCCCAAGTTCCTATTCTTGTCAAATATCAAAATATAACTTCTTTATTCTTGTCAAACATCAAAATATACCTCGAGTCAGGTCAACTCGAGTCGGGTCACCCAGGTCAACCTTGACCTAAGGTTGCACCAATAATCTCCCCCTTTTTGATGTTTGACAAAAACCATAATCAAGTTAGGTTAACCCGATAACCTAACTTAGGTTTTCCAATAATTCTCCAATGATCTTCCTCGAACATTCTCTGAATATTCTCCCCAAACTCCAATGTTCTTCCTTGAACATTCTCTGGACATTCTCCCCCTTTTTGACACACATCAAAAAGGAGTGAATCAAGGTCAAGAGTTTCTTCCTAATGAAAGTCCCATACCTTTCATTGAAACCCTTAATTTCTCCCTTGATACTAAAATCAACAATCAACTCAGTGATAATCCCATATCACTCATCCTCATAAATCTTGACGAGTAAAAAACTCCCCCTAAAAGTCAACTCCCCCTTGACCAATAGGTAAAACTCCCCCTAAAGGTCAACTCCTCCTTGACCATTGCACCAACAATGTCTTGGAGAGTTTCAACCCTTTAGAAATCTAAAGCACCAACTTCCATAGCTGAAATTTCAGACAACAGTTGAAAATCAACATTTTGGCACGCTCTGATCGGTCATCAGACCGATCAGGACTTCACTGGATCGGTCACCAGACTGATCCACACTGCCCTGGATCGGTCCAGTGACCGATCCAGACTTCCCTGGACCGATCAGAATCCTCTCTGATAAGAATTTCTGATTTTTCTCCCGAAATTCAGAAACCCCTAAAAAATTACAGAAAATTCCAAAAATTGTAAAATTTTGAGGATACATTCCTCATAACATATATTATCATGGAAAAATAGTTTTCTATGAAAATAACTCCCATTTTTTAATCTTGATACAAAGTTTGAAAGACTTTGAAATAGCTCAAGGTTAATCCATCTTTGTATCAACTTGCTCAATGATGAATGCTATCACTAGAAAAGCTTCATCAAGGTTTTTCAAATCAATTTTGAAATGATCTTAAACTATTCAATTTAGGACCACAATCTTAGGGCTAAATGTACATGCCTTGTACACAAGTTTTCCCTATGATCCTCAATTCGAATTAGGCTCATCTAGGTACAAGAACTATGCACCTTGATCCTAATTCATAATCCTAATATCTCATACACATCTAAGGTGTATCAAACACATCCAAGTCAATTTTGATGTGAGATATGAGTTTAGGTCATCTTAAGCTAAGTTCTCATGCATTTTCTAAATAACAATTAGATCTCCATATCAAATTGTGTTTCTATCCTTAAATCAATTTAATTGATCATAAATGCAAGAGATGATGACATGACATAAAATAATATCATAAGTGGAAATATGTGCCAATGTCATGATGTCATGACATAAAGTATAAAACTTAAATAAGGCATGACATATAACTAACCTAAGCATTATCATGACATTTCAAATGATAATAAATATGATGTCATGACATGACATATGACAAACAATGTATGGTAAATAACATATAAAGGTATAGAAAATACCTAATTCTAGCCTTAGTTGCCATTTTTGATAATTTTGATCATTTTACCATAAATTCTATATTCCTAAGTGTAATAGACCTAAAATCATATACTAAAGATTTTTAGATCATTATGTGCCAATTAGATTGACCCTAGAAAACTCCTCAAATGTGGTTGGCACATCCTAATCACCTTAGGAATAATTTTTAATTTCATTTTCAAGGCTTGAACACACCTTGAAAATTCCTAAAATGCCACCTTTTGCCATGAGTAGGTTAACTACCTATCCAATTAAGGTTGACACACCCTAAACCATCTAGCGTGAAGGAATCACGCTCCTAGGAACCCAATACCTATTTGAGCTCATTGGGTTTACTAAATATTCACTAGGGATGACTTCCCTAGCAACCCTCCTAATGACCCTCCTAGGCTTTAAGGCCTTGGTCATTTGGGACTCATCAAGATCAACTCTAGGGGTGACTCCCCTTGTGACCTTGGTGATGGTCTTCTTAGCCCTAGGTCTTGTTCCATAATCGAATGGAACATTATAGTAAGCGGGCTTGACCACTTGAGACTTAGGTTTGTGACCCAAACCTCTCGTGTCCTTGGGCTTTGATTTTTGACCCTTAGACCCTAGGGTTGACTTCTCCAAATTCTTAAGAACCTTTTCTAAAGTGTCAAGTCTTGACCTCAAGACTTGATTTTCCTTCTTTAATACCTCAAGCTTTAATTTTCCATTTTTCTTTGAGGTATTCCTTGGCATATGTCTAGTTGTTTTGGGATTCCTATCTAGGTTTTCCTTAACCTTAGATGAGTTAACTCTAGGGTTGGCATTTCTAGCATTGTCCTTATCTAGGCTAACATGTTTGGCACCTAAGGACATGTATCGGTTTCTATGGTTATCATGCTTATCACTATTGACAATTGCAATAAAACTACTAGCATGTGTCTTATTAGAAATGCAAGAATGTGCCTTAAAGGATACCTTAGGATTTGCCTTAGCTCCCCCTATAGATGTGCTTGGTCTCTTGTCCTTGTGAGGTTGCCTCCCCCTTGGACATTGACTCCTATAATGTCCCCTTTGCTTGCATTGGAAGCACACCATGTGCTCCTTGCCCTTGCGTATCGGGACTCCGGCTTCCTTGACTTTTGGTGCCGGTGGAGTCTTCCTAATCCTCTTTGGACATTTACTTTTGTAATGCCCATATTCCCTACATTCAAAGCACATTATATGTAATTTACTTGAAATTAAGTTGCTTGAGTTACCTAGGATTGAGGATCGATATAAGCTCTCTCCTTCATCCCTTCCGGAGGTAGAGGCTTCTTCTTCTTGCTCCAGTCTTGAAGAAGAACTCTCCTCCTCTTCTTCCTTAGATGTTGAGTAGCCCTCAACTTCTAATTCCATACCTCCATGATGTGAGCTACATGGCTCACTTGACTCCTCTTCATGACTTGAATTGGAGCTCTCCTCATGGAACTTAGCCAAGTTATTCCACAACTCCTTGGCATTGTTGTATCTACCTATCTTACACAAGATATCATTAGGTAATGAAAATTCAAAGATTTTCGTTACCTTGTCGTTGATTATGGATTGGTGGATTTGTTCCTTCGTCCACTTCTTCTTCTCGAGAGGTTCTCCTTCTTTATCCACCGGAGAAATAAAACCTACTTGTACACAATTCCAATTTACTAGGTTAGTCATAATAAAATACTTCATTCTTACCTTCCAATACGCGAAGTCGTCGCGATCGTAGAAGGGTGGAATTGTGACGTCTTCTCCAAGTTGATCCATACTCTAGCTCGTGCTCCCCCGGGTGTTAATCCGACGAAGAGCGACCTCGCTCTGATACCACTTGTTAGGACCTTCGGACGCGGCTAGAGAGGGGGGGTGTGAATAGCTGACCCCAAATTCTCGTTTCTTCCTACAATTTGAGTTAGCGCAGCGGAAATAAAAGATAGAAACGAAACGGAAGAATATCAAACCTCAAACGCGACGATATAACGAGGTTCGGAGATGATACTCCTACTCCTCGGCGTGTCCGTAAGGTGGACGAATCCTATCAATCCGTCGGTTGATGAGACCCCGGAAAACCGGCTAATAAAAACTCCTTCTGGGTGGAGAAACCTCGCCACAATCTCTCTTGCAACAGCAAGATCGGAGTATAAAGATATAGCAAGAAGTCAAGAACAATATGAATGTAAAAACACTAGTTTGCTTGCCTTCTCGTCGACTGTTGATGAAGCAGCAACTTCACGGATGCCAACCACAGCAGCAACTGTTGTTGGAGACCCGCCGAGGGAAGCTCACACGAAGCTTCAGCAGTGGAGAGCTCAACAAAGCTCAGATCGCAGGAGCAAGAAGAAGAAACAGCAGAAGTTCTGTAGAGGCCCTCCACCTCGTTATATAACTTCAACCTGCGAAGAAGAAGACAGAAATCTAGCCGTTATGTCTCAACGGCTAGGCCTGGACCGATCAGGCCATAGCTTGATCGGTCCAGGACATCCCTGATCGGTCTGTGGACCGATCATGCCCTAGTCTGATCGGTCCCCAGACCGATCCCAACTCTTCACAGTGAGGGGTTGCCGATTCCTGATCGGTTTGTGGACCGATCAGGCCATAGGTGGATCGGTCCACAGACCGATCTCCCTATTGATCCCCTGTTGTCTCGCTTCTTACTGATCGGTCACCAGACCGATCAGATAACCCACAGACCGATCCAGACAGCCAAAGTATTACTGGATCGGTCAACAGAACGATCCAGTGCCTCTGTTGATTTTAGAGCTTCCCAGCCCTAAACCCTAACGTCTTCCTGGTCCAGAAAACGAGCTACCGAGCCCTCTTTGACCTAGTCCGGAGAACGAGCTACCAATCCCTCTCCGACTCCCACGTCCGGTCCAGAGAACGAGCTACCGAGCCCTCTCTGACCTAGTCCGGAGAACGAGCTACCGAGCCCTCTCCGACTCTACGTTCGGTCCAGAGAACAAGCTACCGAGCCCTCTCTGACCTAGTCCGGAGAACGAGCTACCGAGCCCTCTCCGACTCTACGTTCGGTCCAGAGAACGAGCTACCGAGCCCTCTCCGACTCTACGTTCGGTCCAGAGAACGAGCTACCGAGCCCTCTCTGACCTAGTCCGGAGAACGAGCTACCGAGCCCTCTCCGACTCCATCCAGTCCAGAGAACGAGCTACCGAGCCCTCTCTGACCTAGTCCGGAGAACGAGCTACCGAGCCCTCTCCGACTCCATCCAGTCCAGAGAATGAGCTACCGAGCCCTCTCTGACGTAGTCCGGAGAACGAGCTACCGAGCCCTCTCTGACTCCATCCAGTCCAGAGAATGAGCTACCGAGCCCTCTCTGACCTCCCATGCCAAGCTTCCATACTTGGACTTTTCCCGTGCCAAGCTCCCTGCTTGGACTTTTCCGTGCCAAGTCTCCATACTTGGACTTTTCCCGTGCCAAGCTCCCTGCTTGGACTTTTCTGTGCCAAGTCTCCATACTTGGACTTTTCCCGTGCCAAGCTCCCTGCTTGGACTTTTCCGTGCCAAGTCTCCATACTTAGAATTTTCCCGAATCAGGTCAACTCAAGTCGGGTCAACCAGGTCAACCTTGACCAAAGGTTGCACCCACAATTCCCCAAGTTCCTATTCTTGTCAAACATCAAAATATAACTTCTCTATTCTTGTCAAACATCAAAATATACCTCGAGTCAGGTCAACTCGAGTCGGGTCACCCAGGTCAACCTTGACTTAAGGTTGCACCAACACTTTGGACATAACAAATATTATCAGAATCATGGTCTAGACCAAATGCCATGTGGAGTGGCCTTGAACGAAGTAGTGGGAGACGCGAAGCGGGTTAAGGTGACTGGATGCTCGCAGGAGGCACAAAACAGATCAAGAGTGACCAGATGCTTGCGAAGAGGCCTGGATTAGGTCAAGAATAACCAGATGTTCTTGGGAAGGCCCGAAGCAAGTCAAGAGTGTGACCGGATGCTTACGGAGAAAGCTCGGAGTAGATTAGGGTGATCGGATGCTTATGGAGAGGCCCGAAGCAGGTTATGGTGACCACATATTTGCAGGGAGGTCTAGAACAGGTCAAGAGTGATCAGATGTTTGCAGAGAAGGCTCAGAGCAGGTCAAGATGATTGGATGCTCGCGGGGCGACCTGGAGCAAGTCAAGAGTGACAAGATGCTCGAGGGGAGGCCCGGACCATGTGAGTAATGATGGTCTTTTATTTGAGGTGAGGATTATTGGGATACAATTAAAGTCTCATATTGGAAAGATATGGAAAAGATCATGTGTTTAAAAAGATATAAGATATCTCTAGTTGTATGAGACCTTTTGGATAGAGCCCAAAAATAAAGTTATGAGGGCTTAGATTCAAAGTGGATAATATCATGTCATTGTGGAGGGCACAGTCCAAGCATACAACCGGTCGACCCCAACGCCGATTCGACTTCCAGGTCTTAGCTCCCCACTCTTCAAGGGTAAGACTCCCAACATACAATCAGCCGGACTTTCAGGGTTTATCTTCCTACTCTTCAAGGGAAATACTTCCAGCATACAACTAGTCAGCCTAAGAGTCGGTTGGACTTTGGGGGTTTAGCTCCCCACTTTTCAAGGGCAACGCTCCAAGCAAACAGTCGGTCGACCTAAGAGTCAGTCGGACTTCCGGGGCTTAGATCCCCACTCTTCAAGGGCAAGGCTCCCAGCATACAACCGATTAACCCCAATGCCTGCCTTAGCTCCCCACCTCTAATGGGAGAGACTCCCAGCATATAGTCGGTCGGCCATAGGGTCGGTCGAATTTCCTCTAGGAGATAGTAGTGCCTTAGCTCACGAAAGATTATTTTGCTATTTTGACATATACAGGCAATAAAACCTTCTAAGGGAGCGTTATCATACACCCTCCGTTACCTAATATATTCTGACACCAGACATTCTCTGATGCCTCATTATTGCGAAGGTTATGAGGGTTAGTATAAAAAAGGGTCCTCTCCGTTGGCTAGATACACTACGCTTACGCACCTGCATACACATATCTATATTACCGTTCTACTGTTGATCTCCTTCTTTGTTATATATATATATATATATATATATATATATAAAAGATCTTTTCCGAACTGTGAGTTGATGAAAGCTGGGGACGTGGTGCTCTTTGCTGGCTCCGCGTAGACGTCGGGATGAGGTGGACCTCCAGCGAACCTGCAACAAAGTCGGGCCGGGAAGGGGTTCCCGGTGACGACCCTCTGACGCTCAAGTCAGGCGAGAAGAAAGCTGAAGCAAAATAAGGAGAACTGTAGCTATAGTATGGTTGATTGCATACCTCCGTCGAAATTTGGGGGTCCTTATATAGGCCCCCGGGAGGCGCGTGCACGCTCATCGACGCGTGCGCGCTTCCCCAAACATACCTCAAAATGGATGTGTCAGAAAAGCACGTCTGACGTCATACCGCAACCGTCCGAGCATATCTCTGACATGACAGTGGAAACTTCCACCGTACGATTCTCTGTCTGGTCCGGCCGTCGACCATGCTGTCTGTTGGCGGCACATATCTTGAGAAGGATATCTCTGATCGCCCCCTTTATACTCTTCTGCACCTTCTGTCTTTTATCGAGCCGAGCGGGAGAGACGTTCGACCATACTGGTCGTCCGGGGGGGACGCAGGCGGGGCCGAGCGAGTGGGCCGCTCGGTCATATGCTCGGATGAATAGCGCCTACGTTGGCCTATGACCCATCTGAGAGGCCGCTTGGCCCAACCAGCTGTCGTATGTGGATTCTTGAGCGTCGGAAACTCGACCCTTAGTCAAGTTATCTCTGTGCCGGCCTGGCCTTCTGCTGCGGTCGATCGGCAAGGTGACCTCCCGCTCGGCTCACCTTTTACGTTGATCGTCTCGACCTTGACCTCCATGTGCCATTAACCTCTGTCCGTACAGGACCCCTCCTTTGCTATCGGATCATCAATTAAGAGGCATCTTATAACGCATAAATCATATTGTTTGACCTCTTTAATCTCCGGTCTAAATTAGATATTTTAAAATTTTAAAATATATTTTTTAATTGAGAAAAGTGTTTTTTATATATCTAAGGTGTACTAAATGCAACATTTACTTTTTTTTTTATGTCTCAGTTTTTATGTGTCCGTACTCTTCTATGGAAAAAAAATCACTATATGATAATTTAGCGTTTTAAAGATATTGATAGTAATTTCACAAATATACGAATAATAGAAAGTTTAGTTCTAAATAAATAAAAGATAAAATTAAGAACACGTGTTGAATTATTTTTTATGATTAATTAGGAAAATATATTTTTTAATCAAATATTGAATTCTTCACACTTATTAATTTTAAAGGTAATTGAACACTTCCTCTAAAATTTTTTTACGATCATTATAGTAAATATAAAAATATGAAGCACGGATTTTCTGATCTATAAAATATATATAAGAAGATAGATCATTTTTTATCATGGATGAAGAATAATAATTCATATTTATTTTATATATGGGATCATCATTCTCCATGAGAATGACTCATCTTCTTATCAACATTTTACGAACGAAAAGATCTGAACTGGGAAATATGAATGACTCGTCGTTCCATAACCAGTGTTCCAAGGTTGCCTTATTGGAGGAAACTATGTTCGCAGTGTGTCGCGCGTAGATAGCAATTAATTCGTGGATGAGCCCTATAGCAGCACTTTGCCATTGCATAGCTCGGGTAGAGCATAGCCAAATGGGAATGGAAATGTGCGACCGTCTGAGATTTAAACAAAAATAATACTATACTTCATCATCACTTTAGCCAGCCGGGTCACTATTATTCATTGCCAAAAAATTAAAAATAATCATATATTTAAAAGGTTAAAATATCCATTGATATCATTTTTATAAAAAAATATCATGACTTGAAAGGTTAAATATAGAATTTTTAAAATAAAATATATAATAATAAACGGATAAATTAAATAATAGAACACGAAGTGAGAATGTTAAATTAAAATTAGATTGATTTCGAATTAAATCAAACGAATATGTACGGAGATAAGGATTATATTAGTTTAAATTAGATTTATTTGGAGTTGATTTAATAGTTATGGTTGAATCAAGTTTAAATAGATTCAATCGGTTTAAAATGAATTAAAATACTTTCTTTTAAAGAAACCTACTCTTTTCTCCCTAATCACACTTGAGAGTATATCATCACTATACCTTTGACCATCTCTCTTTTATTTTTTCCTTTTTTTTTTTCTTTCCATTTTTTTTTTCTCCTTCTCTTCTCCCACCATGATAATAAACCCAAAGTTTTTCTACTCTTCTTCTTAAGCATAAAAACTTTTTTTTCTTCTCATTTCTCTTCTCCAACAAACAAGAAATGCGACACCTCGCGCTATTCTAGTAATAAGAGAAGTCATCGGTTTGCATCTTTTCCTTTTCTCTTATTTTTTAGGATTTTATCTTGACTTACTCTTTTTGTGTTATTATCGAATTTATCGAAACTAATCAAGACTACTAACGAAGAAAGTAAAACTCTTTTATTCTATTTTTTTCCACTTATCTTTTCCTCCGCATTTCTCGAAAGTAATTATCTTCTTTTTTTACTTTTTTCAATGTGCAACAATTTACAAACAACTGTTTTTTCCCCGTGTCCAACTATAATAAAACAAAATGGGGTAAATTGTTCTTTTAATTTTTCATATGTTTTATTAGTAGAAGAAGAATGATATAGTATAAATTTTATTTTATTAGATTGTTAGTTAGAATAATACTAAATATTATAAGAAAAATGAGATTACAAATAATTTTTAACTTTGATTATAAAGAAAATCTGGAGATGGAAGATCGTTATTTCAATAAATGTTAAGTTGTATTAATTTTTTTTGAATTTATTAAATTTGCTCCGTTGAAAATCCTGGCTACAGATAGTAGCTGGGGGCACTTGGTCTGATTTCAAAGGACCAACTTCCTGATCCACATAATTCAATGATGGGACATAATTAATCATTTTTGGGCTAAACTTTTCCCATGAACTCCATGTGCTTTTACGTCTCCATCAACTATATTTAAACCAAATATTCTAAGAAAATTAATCAGCTAAAACTTCAGACACAAGTTAACAGCATGTTCTATATTTGATAAATCCAGGGGACCGAAGCTTTTGACTGACCAATACGATACGTTGACAAAGATGTCAACAGTTTCTATTGAGCTGACGGAGAAGGTGAGGAAAGAGCTGAGCATGTATAAATCTCAAGATTTTTGATTATTTTAAAAAGTAGATAACGATGGCATGAATTTCATAATTTCAAATTATTTTAAAAAATAAATAACAATTTCATGGATTTCGAAACATATGGAGAACATTGGAACCAGCCACTGCTCTATTAAAGGTAGCTTGCCATATGAGTTGAGATAAACGAACACACGCATCCAAAAATCCTAAACATCTCCTTTTCATTCTTCTTCCATCATCTTTATCGATAATTAATTTGAGCGATGAAGTGGCCGTGCTGAGAACCCCTAACTACTATTCTAACCTTTTTCTGTTATCTTCTTCCATTCAAGTTACAATGCACCTCTCCACCAATCCTCGTTGATTTGTGACCAAGATAATTTTTATACCTATTTGATCTGGCGGTAAGAATGGAGGACCCACAGATGGGGTCTCGTCTGAGCGGAACTAGAGGTTACCCAGCCAAAGGTTTGAGTTTCCGACGCCAAAGCAGAAGAACCGGAGCCGAATGGCCGAGCGGAGGTGTCCGCTCGGCCGAAATCGTGGCGAGGGAACAGTGGTTAGCCGAGCGGCCTATTCGATCGGCTCGAGATATGATATGTCAGCAAAGGCATGATGATTAGACTGTACGCAAGATGACACTATTAAAGGCCCCACCATCACGTCACGGACAGGTTGATACAGTAGTAGTATGGTCTTATGGATGCCCTTCTGACAGGCCCACACCTAGGCATGGTCGAAAGCAGGTGATTGCTTCGATTGGTGTGCCCAGACTCCTTCGAGAGGTCTATATAAGGCCTCTATTCTTCAACCGGAGGTACACAAGTCTACATTTTCTAAGCCACTTTCTTATTCCTTCGCCTAACTTGAGCGTCGGAGGGTCGTCGCCGGGACACCTCCCCCCCCGGCTCGGTTTTGTTGCAGGTTCGCCGAAGCACTCGAGGATCCAGCAGGGAGCGCCACATCCCCAGCGTCCATTGACTCTGGTTCGGACAGGATCAAATTGGCGCCGTCTGTGGGAACGCGCCTGTATCCGAGCGGAATAGATGGACGAAGCTGGACGACCTCACCGTGACGCTCTCCCAGGAGAAACTCGACGCTCTAATTGAGGCAAGAGCAGCTAAGCTCGTGGAGCAACAGAAACAGAAGGCTCAAGCTGAGCGGATATCTGAGCGGCCCAGGAGGAACGACCGGAGAAGCATTAGAAATGGGGGCAAAATAAGGGTCCGACCAGCACTCAAGTGGGAGTAACTCCTGCAACGATATCGGGCCGACGAGGAAGCCATGATGAGTTTCGACAAGTATATATATTCTTCATCACTCCACGGGTATTCGGGAGTCGAGAAATTGGGTCAGAACCCTCGCTGGTCGGCAGGTCAGTTCTTCAGTTATCCTCTTTCCGTTGTAAGATTTATTATAGTTCCTCGAGCTAAAAGCCCGTGCCGCTCGGCCGGGAATGTCTTAGCCGAGCCAAGAGCTCGATGGGAAGCCCGTGCCGCTCGGCCGGGAATATATTAGCCGAGCCAAGAGCTCGATGGGAAGCCCGTGCCACTCGGCCGGGAATATATTAGCCGAGCCCCGAGCTCGATGGGAAGTCCGTGCCACTCGGCCGGGAGTATATTAGCCGAGCCTCGAGCTCGATGGGAAGCCCGTGCCGCTCGGCCGGGAGTATATTAGCCGAGCCAAGAGCTCGATGGGAAGCCCGTGCCGCTCGGCCGGGAATATATTAACCGAGCCCCGAGCTCGATGGGAAGCCCGTGCCGTTCGGCCGGGAGTATATTAGCCGAGCCCCGAGCTCGATGGGAAGCCCGTGCCGCTCGGCCGGGAGTGTATTAGCCGAGCCAAGAGCTCGATGGGAAGCCCGTGCCGCTCGGCCGGGAATATATTAGCCGAGCCAAGAGCTCGATGGGAAGCCCGTGCCGCTCGGCCGGGAGTATATTAGCCGAGCCCCGAGCTCGATGGGAAGCCCGTGCCGCTCGGCCGAGAGTGTCTTAGCCGAGCCAAGAGCTCGATGGGAAGCCCGTGCCGCTCGGCCGGGAGTATATTAGCCGAGCCAAGAGCTCGATGGGAAGCCCGTGCCGCTCGGCCGGGAATATATTAGCCGAGCCAAGAGCTCGATGGGAAGCCCGTGCCGCTCGGCCGGGAGTATATTAGCCGAGCCAAGAGCTCGATGGGAAGCCCGTGCCGCTCGGCCGGGAATATATTAGCCGAGCCCCGAGCTCGATGGGAAGCCCGTGCCGTTCGGCCGGGAGTATATTAGCCGAGTCCCGAGCTCGATGGGAAGCCCGTGCCGCTCGGCCGAGAGTATATTAGCCGAGCCAAGAGCTCGATGGGAAGCCCGTGCCGCTCGGCCGGGAGTATATTAGCCAAGCCAAGAGCTCGATGGGAAGCCCGTGCCGCTCGGCCGGGAGTATATTAGCCTAGCCAAGAGCTCGATGGGAAGCCCGTGCCGCTCGGCCGGGAGTATATTAGCCAAGCCAAGAGCTCGATGGGAAGCCCGTGCCGCTCGGTCGGGAGTATATTAGCCGAGCCCCGAGCTCGATGGGAAGACCCCGTGCCGCTCGGCCGGGAGTGTATTAGCCGAGCCCCGAGCTCGATGGGAAGCCCGTGCCGCTTGGCCGGAGGTAAATTATCCGAGCCAAACGCTCGAGTATCGAAGGCCCCGTACCGTTCGGACGGAGGTATATTAGCCGAGCCAAAGGCTCGAGGATCGAAGGCTCCGGACCGTTCGGCCGGAGGTAAATTATCCAAGCCAAACGCTCGAGTGTCGAAGGCCCCGTACCATTCGGACGGAGGTATATTAGCCGAGCCAAAGGCTCGAGGATCGAAGGCCCCGGACCGTTCGGCCGGAGGTAAATTATCCGAGCCAAACGCTCGAGTATCGAAGGCCCCGTACCGTTCGGACGGAGGTATATTAGCCGAGCCAAAACTCGAGGATCAAAGGCCCCGAGCCGTTCGGCCGGAGGTAAATTATTCGAGCAAAATGCTCAAGGACGAAGGCCGAAGCCGTTCGGCGGGGCGTGCGATATCCTTGCATCGGCATAAAAAATCGAAGGCCCCGTACCGTTCGGACGGAGGTATATTAGCCGAGCCAAAGGCTCGAGGATCGAAGGCCCCGAGCCGTTCGGCCGGAGGTAAATTATTCGAGCAAAATGCTCAAGGACGAAGGCCCAAGCCGTTCGGCCGGGCGTGCGATATCCTTGCATCGGCATAAAAAACCGAAGGCCCCGTACCGTTCGGACGGAGGAAGCAAAAATGATGAAAGATGGCAAACAGCTTCGCCGGACGGCAGAGTACAAATTAGCCTCAAAGGCCGACGAGCTCCGTCGTTAAAGATCAAGAGCCGCGCCGACCGGCTATAAATATCCGCGCCGACGAGCTCCGTCGTTAAAGATCGATAGCCGCGCCGACTGGGTATAAATATCCGCGCCGACGAGCTCCGTCGTTAAAGATCGAGAGCCGCGCCGACCGGCTATAAATATCCGTGCCGTCGAGCTCCGACGTTAAAAATCGAGAGTCGAGCCGGCGTCTATAAATCCCCGAGCGGAAGATCGACGAGCCCCGTCGTTAAAGATCGAGAGCCGCGCCGACCGGCTATAAATATCCACGCCGACGAGCTCCGTCGTTAAAGATCGAGAGCCGCGCCGACCGGCTATAAATATCCGCGCCGACGAGCTCCGTCGTTAAAGATCAAGAGCCGCGCCGACCGACTATAAATATCCGCGCCGACGAGCTCCGTCGTTAAAGATCGAGAGCCGCGCCGACCGGCTATAAATATCCGCGCCGACGAGCTCCGTCGTTAAAGATCGAGAGCCGCGCCGACCGGCTATAAATATCCGCACCGTCGAGCTCCGACGTTAAAAATCGAGAGACGAGCCGGCGTCTATAAATCCCCGAGCCGAAGACCGACGAGCCCCGTCGTTAAAGATCGAGAGCCGCGCCGACCGGCTATAAATATCCTCGCCGTCGAGCTCCGACGTTAAAAATCGAGAGCCGCGCCGACGAGCTCCGTCGTTAAAGATCGAGAGCCGCGCCGACCGACTATAAATATCTGTGCCGACGAGATCCGACGTTAAAAATCGAGAGTCGGTCCGGCGACTATAAATACCCCGGGCGGACGAACGAATATCAGAGAATAAGAAACCGCGGAAACCACAAGTATTAAAACATTTAGGCCCGCTCGGGCGTTGGTCCTTCGATACTTGGCGTTTGTTGACTTCACACAGGCTAGATACGTGCAGAGCGAGTAGGCCCTCCCGCTCGGACTTTGTTTAATGGGTTAAGCTGATCGGCCGCGTGACGGAGAACACTTAGAGCATGACTGACTCTAAGCATAAACGTTAAGCAAACAGAAGAATATTATGGATAATGATCAGGAAGACGCAAGCAAAGACATAATTGCATTAAAGGGAAAGCATGCCGGACGGCAAGTACAAAAAGTTGCGCTAGGCGTAAGAAACGCAAAAACAAGATAGAGACGAGGTCATCATCTAGCCGTTCATTTCAAAACAAAGGGTGTCCCATCGTACAGAGCGTCACCGCCACTAGAGACAAGCCACGTGGCGCTCTGTCACCAAGCGCAATTAATGCACCCATACCGCGAATGATTCGGCTTAATGAAAAAGACTTGCGCGATTTTCAAGAGGATTTAGACAAGCAAACATCCACGTTGGGCACCAAGGCATACAAAGCGAAGAGCCGAGCGGATAAATTTGGCATGAGGGCCGAACGGCTCAAGGGATATCAGCAGCAGCGATAAGGCGACGACCGCCCGCTCGGACACACAGTCCAGTCAGTCGGACTAGACTTGAAGGGGAGGCAAGTGATCCGACGGTAAGAATGGGGGACCCACAGATGGGGTCCCGTCCGAGCGGAACCAGAGATTACCCAGCCAAAGGTTTAGGTTTCCGACGCCAAAGCAGAAGAACCGGAGCCGAATGGCCGAGCGGAGGTGTCCGCTCGGCCGGAATCGTGACGAGGGAACAATGGTTAGCCGAGCGGCCTATTCGATCGGCTCGGGATATGATATGTCAGCAAAGGCATGATGATTAGACTGTACGCAAGATGACACTATTAAAGGCCCCACCATCACGTCACGGACAGGTTGATACAGTAGCAGTATGGTCTTATGGATGCCCTTCTGACAGGCCCACACCTAGGCATGGTCGAAAGCAGGTGATCGCTTCGATTGGTGTGCCCAGGCTCCTTCGAGAGGTCTATATAAGGCCTCCATTTCTTCAACCGGAGGTACACAAGTCTACATTTTCTAAGCCACTTTCTTATTCTTTCGCCTAACTTGAGCGTCGGAGGGCCGTCGCCGGGACACCACCCCCCCTGGCTCGGTTTTGTTGCAGGTTTGCCGGAGCACTCGAGGATCTAGCAGAGAGCGCCACATCCCCAGCGTCCATTGACCCTGGTTCGGACATGATATTAAAGGTAGCTTGCCATACGAGTTGAGATAAATGAACACACGCATCCAAAAATCCTAAACATCTCCTTTTCATTCTTCTTCCATCATCTTTATCGATAATTAATTTGAGCGATGAAGTGGCCGTGCCGAGAACCCCTAACTACTATTCTAACCTTTTTCTGTTATCTTCTTCCATTCAAGTTACAATGCACCTCTACACCAATCCTCGTTGATTTGCGACCAAGATAATTTCTATACCTATTTATCGATAATTAGCTTGTAGACCTTCTCAATGGGTATACTAAAAACTCTGGTCGAATGAATTTTTAAAAAGTAATTGAAAATTACAACTCCGATCTTTCTTGCGTCATTATTTCCTAGATTCCTTCCGGTCCATTTTCAGGAAAACAACAGGAAAATAAAATTTTAGTGAAGTGGTCCTTCATTAATGATCACATAAATTTTAGAATGATTTTATATGAAACTATTTATATTTTTTTATTTTCTACATTAAAGATAATATACCCAAGTAAAAAAATTACATTTTAATTATTTTTTACCTAAAGAAAAAAATCCCATTGTAGCTAAAGTTATTGGAGCAAACGGTGAAGTAATCTTAGCGGCTTCTCAATCTTTGCAGAAGAGAAAAAATCATAGGGATATTTGTCCTAGTGTAATGGTAATTTGTATAGGAGAGGCTAAACACTTAGTAAATTATTTTATACTTATTATTAAGACATGACCCAAAACTTATTATAACAACTATTGGAGGGTATTATAACTAAAGTTATTACTCTTACTAATGGTAGTTGGGATTTTACCTCCGAGCAATATAAGACAAGATCTTTTATTCAAAGGTAATAAGTTCCTCGGAGTAATATATGTTGGTTATTATCTTTAATTGATGGACTTAATTATAAGTTGTGCATACGAGTACAAACCAAACTCATTAAAGTGATCTAACTTAGGCTTATTAGGTTTCGGTTATTAGAACCTATAGTTTCGCATCTATTGTTATCTATATGTTGATAATAGATGTTCAGTATATATATGGACTTATAGTCCTGCATCTATTATTATCTATGGGTTGATAATAGATGTTCACTATATATAGGGTTGGTCCTAAGAGTTTAGGATGAAATTTTTGATAAAGCTTTTGACTCCCCATTGACCTAACGCTGCATATTCTTCTAGGGATTATTTCTGAACGACGCTAAAGACAAGGATGACTCTTCAATCAGGTTCCTTGTCATATTTGTTTATATATATATTTTTCTTATGT